>NC_072016.1:20853280-21070780 GCF_027791375.1 Indicator indicator | reverse complement strand
CTCTCCAAAGGCAGAAACATGTCCTATTCATAAGCAAGGACTATTGCTGCCCTTCATTTAAATGTTTACATTAAGCAACACGTAAATTTTGTCAAGTTTTCCTTGGATGAGACACAAAAACAGAATCTAGAAGAATCTAGAAGTCAAGACAAAAAATATCTTAGTCTACAAATCCAGAACAAGAACAATCAGTCTTTGCAAGGCTTTTATGCAGGAAACAGTTTCAAAACATGCCTCCTATTCTAAAATGATATTGCACAGGAAGTAATGGACAATTTCTCTCTTGACTTCATACAATTTTGATACCATTCTCCCTTGCCCTAAATGCAAACCTGTACGACCTCCAAGCTCTGTATGTTGGTCACACTTTCTGTCTTCCCTGCTGCCCCTTTCCCCTGGCTGTAATGGACAGTTCCCTCCTGGATATCCCAAAAGACAAAGACATGCCCGGTAAGTGAGAGAGGTCAAACATGAGCACAGCTATTTATTACACATACTGCAACCAGATGGAAGTAACTCATCCATCAAGGAACTCGTCATCCTCATCACATTAGTTTCCTATAAAAAGCCTTCTGCTCCTTCTCCAATCCACACAGTTCAGCTTCCTCTCTTCCATGCACTTTTAGAAAATGAACCCTCTCTAACCCCATTCCTGCTTTCTCCTTAAATCATTGCTACCTATCACTCCATGGTTATTTTTAAACTTTACTTTTATCAATACTCATCCTGTAGCTCTGGGAGATATTAAAAGTGTACCAGGGCAAGGAAGGGCGTTTCTGACACTTGCTCCCTCATTCATCAGCCCCTCATAGGCCCGTTGGTGACAATGAAAAGATTTCACAATACCGTGCGGCAGAAACTCATTCTCCCACTCATCCATCATGCTCAACCTAGCAGCAGTTCTACTGACCTAATCTGTAATGCCTCGATGCTCACTGCAGATTTCTTAAAGGCACCTTTCATTGTTGTTAGTTACAAAGAATAAGCCTGTGCTACTAGATAAGGAGGCTAAATGGTGCAAGAATTAATGCAATACTGTTTTGTCACCGAGTCCCAGGGTTAAACACTGCAGAGTTAGAGGGATGTGGGGGGATGTCTTCTTACCTGAATTTTGTTGAAGAACATATTAATAGGAGATGGAATAAGTTTTAAACTTGCTTCCTGGTGTAGATAGGCATTAAAAGACCAAGCGTGAGTCACTATTGCTAATACATCACTTTTTGACAGTTACAGGCTAATAGGTGTGAAACATTCCATAATAAACCAAAAGATACATTAGAGTCTGTTCTTCAAAAAAACAACATTCTAAATAAGAAAGCTATAGTTGAATACTTTGACGGAACTTTTTTTTTTTCTCCAAAGGGAATAACGAGCACCTGCATGAGTATTTGATATAAAAACGTAAGACACAATCACAGGATGTTAGGGGTTGGAAGGGACCTCTGGAGATCTTTGAGTCCAACCCCCTTGCCAGAGCAGGACCATACTGTAATCTAGCACAGGTCACACAGGAATGCATCCAGACAGGTCTTGAAAGTCTCCAGAGAAGGAGACTCCACAACCATTCTGGAGAGGCTGTTCTAGTGCTCTGCGACCCCTACAGTAAAGAAGTTCTCCCTCACGTTGAGATGGAATCTCCTGTGCTGTAGTTCACATCCACTGCCCCTTGTCCTATCACAGGGTACAAGTGAGAAGAGGCTGTCCCTTCCCCCCTTCTTAGTAACCAGCCCTCATATATTTATACACATTTATTAGATCCCCTCTCAGTTTTCTCCTCCCCAGACTAAAAAGCCCCAGGGCTCTCACAGCCTTTCCTCATAAGGCATGCACACTCTGGTCCCTTAATCATCCTTGTAGCCCACAGTTGGACTCTGTCAAGTAGATCCCTGTCCCTTTTGAACTGGGGAGCCCAGAACTGGATGCAGTATTCCAGGTGGGGCCTCACTAGAGCAGAGGAGAGGGGGAGGAGAACCTCCCTCATTTTGCTGGTCACACTTCTTAATGCACCCCAGGATACCATTGGCCTTCGTGGCCACAAGGGCACATTGCTACCCAAGGATAACCAGGACTCCCAGGTCCTTCTCCATGGGGCTCCTTTCTAGCAGTTCACCTCCTAACCTGTACTGAAAGCTGTAATACAGATTTTGTAAGAAGGGATGCAAAAGAGACAGTAGGTGTACGATTTTATCACTGAGACAGTCCTAAAAGAGGGACAACACAAATAGGAACTGATGAGCATAGGTAAGTAAATACCAATCAGTGATGAGTGAAACAGCCATTCAGTAAATGTTCAAAATTTAACGTGTTGTCTCACTTTACTGAGCTTACCGTTTAGTTCTGGATAGTGCAATGGATCAGTCAGGTGATTAAGGCCAGGCTAGAGGAGGCTCTGGCCAGCCTGATCTAGTGTGAGGTGTCCCTGCCCATGGCAGGGGGGTTGGAACTAGATGATCCTTGTGGTCCTTTGCAACCCTGACTGATTCTATGATTCACAAATAAACAAACCCAACAGTGCAAGATCTTTTACACAGTAGAATGCTATTCATCTATGACATGAGTAGTATCAGGTTTACAAATAACTATACAAAACTTTTATTTTATTATTTAACCACAGATGTAAACACATAGACAAATACTAATTTGTTACTCTGTCAGCTTCTTTCAGCTATTTACCTGCTGTGAAGACTGCCTAGGTGCCCCAAGGAAAAAGACCACAGACATTCTAAGAGGACAAATCTTGATTCTAAGAAAAGGCCCCTGATGCATATAAATATCAGCACAGTATACAAAATCATGAACAACAGAAGTTTCAACTGTGGGGTTTTCTTGGAGGCTTTTGATGGTTTTGTTTTGTTTTAATTCAAGAGTCCGTTTTTATGTCTTCATCTTTATATCCTAAGTAGAAAATATCAGGCCTGGATAAAAGTATTGGAGAGTTACAATTCTCAAATATAAAGTAATAAATAAAAACATCATACTTTATGCTTGCAAAGTACTTACAATGTGTTTTATGCAGTATGGTGAGGACAAAGACATCTTGCTTTTCTCTGTTCTCTAAGAGCTAGTGAAAACACAAGAGCAGAATATAAACAAAAACTCTTTTCGTTACAAGTAAAGTAAGCTTCTCCAGGCACCAGAACAAGGAATCATGCTAAGATCAGCATTTTTAGTACAATGAAAGCCTATGTAGCTTATGTTAGAGTATTTATCTGCCCTGTTTCAACCTGTTGTATACTCAATAGTCAGTGGCAATTCAACTCAAAACTATAAAGTCATGGCAAAACACCCAAGCCAACAAAGAAGTAATATGGGAATAAACTACAGAAGCTAAATGGATACAGTTTCTCCTCCAATTCAAACATTACTGAGATCACTTCTCCATATCCTGTAAACAGAATCAGACCTCACAAAGCACTGAGCACTTGCAACATGCAAGATCGCTTATCAGAAAATATTCTACATTTCACAGGTCTAAAATGCTCAACAGGACATACTGCATCCAGCAATATGCAGGACAGGAGATTCTCAAAAGAAAATCATTAGTCTAGTTACAGTACTAAATACATCTCTTGTACTACACATTTAGCTTTTGAAAGCTTATTAGAAATTGCAAGACTACAAGGAAACATCCATTTCTTCCACAAAACCTCCAGTAGCATTCGCAGTCATGACACTTGCTATTCTGTTGACGTTTCCTTTCAGCCAATGAACTGCAATGTCCAGTCATCATCTTCAGTTATCTTCTAACAGCAAGCCATTGAAACTTTTTTGGACGTATGTAGATTTTTGGTACTTATCGAAGCTCTCTCAGAATCTACCTAGTCTAAAACATTAACTGAAATAAGGACTACTAACTTTTTTTTTTTTTTTTTTCAACAGTAAAGAAATCACACCTTTAGAGAGACAGAGAACTCCTTTCACAAATAACAGCTTTATGGTATGTTCTATTGAAAACACTTCCCAAGGGAATGTTAGCTGTGTAATATCTTTAGCTGTATTTGCTTTTCCATAAATAATTTGGTATGCTTACTCACTTGGGAAAAAATAAAGAAGAAAAAAAGAAATCATGAGCGTTTGCATCAATGTCTGTCCAATAGTTAAATATGAAAGCAGTGACGTAAGAAGGATTTGAGGTAACCAAGTTCCCTGGAGAATATGACCCTGAAAAAATATTACTTGTAGATGGTGTATGTTAATCACTGATCCCTGGAAATCTCATCTGAAACATGTCTAATCAGTAATAACCAAACTGTCATACTTTGAGATGACTACATTTCCCAGAATAGCTAAGACTATTCCAAGAATCAAGATTCATTGTCCCTGTCCTGAACAATTAAGGTCAGAATTCTCCAACATTCACTATAGTACTGCATCTCTCTCACATGTCAGGACTCTGGCACAAAGCTTCTCTGCATCCTGCAAGCAGAATGAACAATCCCAAAGACACCCAGGCCCCCTTTTAATACTTGGAGCTCAGTAGGAGATCAATCCATGGACAATTTTCCTGTCCTGACTTGATGAGCTTAAAATTTTATTAGAAGAAAGTAATAGTACAGCTCAAGTGAACTGATAGATGAGAGAAAGCCACTGCCACAAAGGCATATACATTGACCTACAATTTGGACATCACAAATCATAATTAAAATGTAAAATTTCTAATATAATGAACACATGGCTAAGTCAATGTACTTATAAAACATGCAAACTTTTTCTTGATGACCTTTGATAAATCAACAATATTGACAAATACATTTAAAAAAAACCTATAGTATAATAAATACATGTACTGGGAGAAGGAGGGACATGGACTGTTACAGTGAGAATGCTATCGTTTTCTACACTGGGGAAAGGCAAAAGAAGACTTTTTATAACCTCAAAAGGTAAAACCACATTTCAGAAAATGTTATTTACACACTTATGTGATAAGGTTGAAATTCTCTGACCTAGGACAAGCTATTATTGCTAACTATTCCCTAAATCCCACTGCTGTGCTTTGGGCTTCTTTATTTTTTATTTATCAGTCTTCCACTTTCCTAAATCCACCTGTAGACCATCTGATTTCTGCTTTCCTCTTAATGGCTCTTCATGTCGAGGAATAATTGTTTAGAGAAATGGGTCTCAATTTGAATAGTTTATTAAAAATTAGTTGCTGCTATAAATACTATAGGTACTTTTCAAACACTATTTTTTTAAAATAAACTACTAATATCGAATAGAAAAGGGAAAAGCTTTTTAGTCAAAGAAAATAAAGTGTAATCATTTATCGTGTGGATTTATATATTCATGCAGTGCATTACATTCCAAAGTGCTTATAAAAAGTACAAATCTGCATATCACAGATATGCAAAACTCCACACTATTGGGACTACTTCATTTTTCTTTTTTGCCGGTCAGGCAAGCAAAATCACTAATACTCAGTGATACAGAGAACAAACTCATTTAGAACAGCCCACAACTGAGATCACAATATCACTTAATATCTTCATGAAGTCTTGACAATCTCAGACTTATACTACACAAATTTTCATCTTAAAATGTTGCCTCTAGTATTTTCTAATCATAATCTAAAGATTTCTTAACACTTTTTTCTGTGAAGTCGTGATTCTTAAACACTGTGAACCAATGCTACAGTGTAAGCAAAGTCAGTTACAAAACACTGACAATTTTTTCTCTAATCCCTTTATTACAAATCCATCATTTTGTGAATCTGCAGGACTAAAAAGCTAAGAACCTTCCTTTACCAGAGTCCTAACATAGGAAATGTAACATATTAAAATAAAATTAAAATCTCACCTACAGTTCAAATTAGAAAAAAAAACAAACCACAAGACATTGAGAAGTTGGTACCATTTTACCTGAACTGTAGCACATCTTATGTCATACCAGTGTTCAAAAGTATGGATTCAAGTCATTTGTAAGGAGATTTTTGCATAGTTTCATGTTTACAAAATGCAACATTTCTCCTAAAGACAGAGATAAGGTCCATAAAATGCTAACAGCATTGTCTTTTGTGGAATAACCTACATATAAAAGCTAAGATCAAAGTACCCAAACATTAAAACAAAACTCTGAAATAAACACACTCCACTGCAGAAGTAACACCAAGCTTCAAGGCAGACTCTTCAAAATACAAGGGTGCTGTTGGATAAGTAAGTAATATGATGGCCAGGTACTCTACTATATTTGCCAAACAGGTATTCACTGGGTATGCTTTTTTAATCTGATCTTAAAAAAAAAAATATCTAGAGAAAACCATTTCTGAATTTTTCTTCAACACTTATCTCAAAAATGGCCCATTTGATTTGTGAACATCTCTAATGTATATCATCAGTGACTGAAGGAGTTTTTTTTATATGAT
Source organism: Indicator indicator (assembly GCF_027791375.1). Classification (NCBI taxonomy): domain Eukaryota; kingdom Metazoa; phylum Chordata; class Aves; order Piciformes; family Indicatoridae; genus Indicator; species Indicator indicator. The sequence goes on along the minus strand of NC_072016.1, from coordinate 21,064,422 downwards.
TTTTGACAATTTAACAAGTCCTCCTGACAAATTAAATGGTTGTGTTGACAACTTAACTGTACTGCCAATCAATATTTTCAATTACTTTCATTGTCATTCAGAAAAAATACAACACGAGGTCATACAGTGAGAAAACCAAGTAAAGAAAATGAAATTATGTGGGGGAGGGGGCAGTGGGAGGGGACTGAAACTTTAAAGCATAACACAGAATTTAAACATCCTTTGTTTTACAGGGGAAAGGTTAGGTGTTTCAGCATAACTTCTCTAATTTTAGATCTTGGTGACATCTTGCTGAGAATACAACACAGTTTCCTTTCTTCCCATAAGCTATTTAAAAAGTCATTAAACTTGAGCTGCTGCCACATGGCACTTTCAGTGAAATCATCCTCTTTGTTCCTTCACTTCACATCATAACCTACACATTCTTAACGACTAAACCAACCCTACACAAGGTAGATAAATGCAATTTAAAAGTGTTACTGGTCAGTTAGAGTCCTGACTGCCACCACTCTTTGTAAGGGAAAAGCTATATATTTCAAACATTTGTACCATGATGAATAAACACTTTGTGCACCTTGAACTACAAAGAAAAACACCTTATTGTATCTTTCTTGGGAAATGAGGGAAAGGAGGAGGGAAAGAGGGAAAGGAGGAGGGAAAGAGGGAAAGGAGGAGGGAAAGAGGGAAAGGAGGAGGGAAAGAGGGAAAGGAGGAGGGAAAGAGGGAAAGGAGGAGGGAAAGAGGGAAAGGAGGAGGGAAAGAGGGAAAGGAGGAGGGAAAGAGGGAAAGGAGGAGGGAAAGAGGGAAAGGAGGAGGGAAAGAGGGAAAGGAGGAGGGAAAGAGGGAAAGGAGGAGGGAAAGAGGGAAAGGAGGAGGGAAAGAGGGAAAGGAGGAGGGAAAGAGGGAAAGGAGGAGGGAAAGAGGGAAAGGAGGAGGGAAAGAGGGAAAGGAGGAGGGAAAGAGGGAAAGGAGGAGGGAAAGAGGGAAAGGAGGAGGGAAAGAGGGAAAGAAGAAGTGCAGTATCTGAGGGTTTTTTTCCCCCTTGGATGCTCTTCCATGATCTTCCTAGCAGGTGGAATCACATGGCCTGACTTCCAAGACATTTTGCACCAGAGGCTGTAAGTGTGGAAAGCAGTGCTTCCCTTTGAGGACAGATGAAAGTTGCTAACAAGGATCCATGCTTCAGTAATGACATGGGCCTTCACTAAATCCATGCCTGGTTACTCTGTGCCTCGAGGAATGATCCAGCAGTTTAATCCCAAATCACATTACTCACAAGATATGAATACAGGATATAGGCATGAAAGCTAAGTGCCAGTAATTACTATAACCTTAACATTTTCTGGCTCACCAATTTAACGTCTGCAGAAGACAATTTTCTCACATGCATAAGGAGAAACTAAGCTTTAAGAGAGCTGTGAACCCAAGGCTGCTGTGGGCTAGGACTGAGGGAAGGAGGCAGCCAAAGGAAAGAACGGCCCAAAATGAGCAGAGAAGAATAGAGATTTAAAAGTATATGAAGGGAAAGCAACTTTTGGAGTTAAAAGAAAAAAAAAACCAACAAACAACAAACCAAAACAAGTATGTGAGAACAAATGTTTGAAGCAAAGTGATGAAGGTAGTAAGCAGATAAATGTTAGGAAGCTAGGTTATAAAGAAAAGTGAGTGGAAAGAAATCTATGAAGGTAAGTCTGGGTTTCAGACTCAACTATAAGCCTTTTAAAGAGGAACACCCCAAAAACAACAGTCATTTTAAAAGCAAAGTACTGCATATATTACATAGAGTGTGTGAGACGAGGTAATCCTCTCTGCATGAGCTTAATATTGTCCTGTTTCTGTCAGAATGCCCTATTGAAAAAAAACAGCTCCAGAAGACATGTTTACTAATATCAGTCTAACAAACAACTATAGTCTTCTTGGCAAAAACTCCAGTGAAGCCCTTATTCATAAAAAGCTGAAAAATTAAAAAGAAATCACAAGTTATTGCCACTGTTCATAATTTATGGTAACTCTTCTAAGTTCAATTTTTAGCATTTTAAGTATACTTTAAAATCTCTTCTATATTATCTCAGTATTTATTTATGCCTTTATTTTTCCTATCTCATTCTAATTCAGAAATCTGCTTTAATAGTGTTACCATTTGTTTTTAGCAAGTTTTATGTATAGTGGGTGCTTTCTGCTAGCAAAGGCAAACAATCACTGACCCCTCCTCTTCTTTTGACAACTGTTAAAAAAAAAGGCGGCCTAAGTGCTGTGATTAAAAACAAGTCCCCCAAAAAAACAAAAACAAAACTACACGATCAAATCTTCATCATTGTAAGATGTGCTATTTCTAGTCAGGTCAATAAGCTTCCAAAGCTCCTGATAGAAAGACATACTTAGGTGCAACAAAAATTTAAAAATTCTCTTAAGAAGATGCAGCCTGCCGAAGTTCATGTGAAAAGACTGGCTTCTCCAGGCAGATTCCATTGCTTGTGTTGCTGCAAAACCAATGGATTCTGCACAGACCTGTTAACCATCAGCAATTATCTTCCTGTCAAAGCTAAAGGTAACAAATTTCCCCATATCCAGCAAGGCTATATCATCCACCGGACACCGGCATCATTTGACGGAAACTAAATCACGACACTAGCCAAGAGCTCTGACAGACAAATGTGCTGCCTCCGAAAATCTAGGCCTATCACTCAGAGGGAGAAAAAGGTTCTCTCAGCTGGTCTTTCTGAAAAGAGATTAAATGTTGTAGATTGTGTAAGTACAGTACCAAGCAAATCCTAAATATGAGAATTATTAATGGACTTTACTACTGGTCTTTTTAATCTTTCGCCAACGTACATTCATCTGTTTTACCTTGGTCTGTCTTGTTTCCTGATGGACATAAAAGGCAGGAACCGTGCACTATCCTAGTCTTAATCAGAGACAGCAGCACAAGAACAATGTACCTCTACCTATCATATGGATAACATTTTAGCACTAGCTGTTCTTTTATAATGAAGACTATGTAATAAAAGATACCTCTAATACGTCCTGTCCTTATGCTTAACAATAACATTCATTTCATGATATGCTACATAATGGGGATATCACTTCTTAACCTGCTCGGTAACAAAGTACTACATTATCGCAATGCAATTGCAGCTTGGCTGGAATTTCCTGATAATCTGTGGCTGTAACTCGCATTTTTTTCCCCAAAGGGACATACAGTACAGTAGATCAGCCTGTAACTACAAAACTACAATTTGAGTATGGCTATCTTTAAACCCATGTAATACCCAAGGTATAAAAAATGTGATGCTTTGTAAACTAGTGCTATATATTGTTAAAAACAAATCAAAGAACTTTCATTGACAGCTCAGTGAGATGTTCTTCTTACAAGATTTGGTGCCACGTTAAATGAAATCACAGACACAATTAATCTGGTGGAAGTTCCAGTGTGAAGCCTATGAGGAGGACTTGACGTTGGAAGGGATTGATGGTACCGGAAAATGCCTTTCACCCCTAGGTCACTGGTTCAAATGTGGGCCAAGCTTGCTGTGACCTAAAGCTGTTACTATTTGACAGCTGTTCGATGACCTATGTGAAATAAGCAGATACAGACCAGTACCTATCAAGGAGATGTCCACTCCACATGGAACATACAGCTGTAGCAGACAGCATTTATCATCCATGTTGCAAGCATCTGAGAAGCTTCCTGCAGCTTGAGGAACTGTATGGACTGTACAAACATGACTCCCAGAGGCACTGACTCCAAACAGGGGCTGCCCTACATACACAGCCTGTTTTTTGGGAAAGAGTCACACACAGGCACACACAGAAGGCAGGAAGTTTTAGCCTTGTGAGGTTGCATTTCAATAAAGCAAACTCTTCCCTAAGATAACTTAAACTACATACAACCCCCCCCACAGAACACACTGTGAAAACTGCTAATTAAATTTCAGATTCCAGGTTCTATTTACCACATGTTTATAATTGACACATTAAAAAGAGAGCACATTAAACTTTCTGTGTTAAAAGAGTACTTTCAGGTTCCTTTTTTTTTAATTTTAAATTTTCAAGTATTTTGCCAAACTGGCGAATTTTATACAAAACAGAAGAACAGAGTGAACAAGGCCAAGACCTGGAGTTAAGTGAGAAACAGTGCAATAAAAAAAGATGTAAAAGAGCATTTTTAACTATTCCAGGCTGTTACCTTCTATTCTAAATGGAAGAAAACAAAGTTGGGGATTTTTCCCTCTTTGGAAGATGGACATTCAATGGGAGTCCTACAGACAGCTTAAACATAATTCAAAGGTTTCCATATTGAAACCAAAGTTCTGGATGGCATAGCCTGAGGAAAGGCATCCGCTACTTTTTCCTTTCTGAGCTCTCCCACAAACAGAAAAATCTGCTCTTTACTCTAAAATGCAGAATACATCAAATATGGGTATAGCAGCATGAAAGCTTCTAAAACTCCAAGTCTGTTTTTCTGTAAGTTTAGATCTCAGGGGATGAAAAAAACATATCAAGCATCTTCTAAAGCCCAGGCTCCAAGAAAGATGCTCTTAATTAAGGTTCATATGGCCTTCAGATTAATTAAAACATGACACAAACATAAGATCAGGTACCAGGAATTTATTGAAAGCTGATAATGATTTAAACTGATCGGCATAAACAAGCCCTGATGTTTGTGTGAACCTATACTGCTGCACAATTTTAGAAACAGAAAAGCTGAAAGCTATTCATCTGGATAAATTAGGTATTTAACAGATAGCTAATCCATTATTAAAGATTCAGACCAATGGAAAAACTAACCTGGGTAAGTGGTAAGTCTTAGCTTGTCTCTACTTTTAACCTCTGTGTGATCCCTAAATTACCTAAACAAACAGGCTACTCTTCATTCTGCATCAAAATGATGCTTGTGAAACACTGCTTTTTAATTAGTACCTTTTATTATATGGAACAAAAAGTATTTACATGAAATGCATAATTAAAGCATATGTCATGTTGAATCATATTCATTTATATCACCATATACCAGTGCCATGACACTGTTGCTACAGGCTCTGAGTGCTATCAAGGGAGGACATATTTACCTACCAGCAGGAAATCTCATCCAAGAGTGCTTCAAACCCTAGCTGTCCACATTTGTCTAAACTAATCCTATTAACATACTTGCCACTATGCTTATTCTGAAAGGACTCAAACACGTAGTCTGAGACTACAACCAATACTTTCCCTCTTCCACATACTGATTAGTGCATGTAGGGGGGGTTGGGGAAAGAGATGGAATTTTTCAGCCTGTCACAGCATAGCAACTAAAATATGCCTTTTTCTTTCCTTTAAAAATTAGTATTTCTATTACAAACCACTGAAGGAAGTTTATAATGCCAATAACACCTGAGAAATCAGTCACTACAGTAGTTAATGACTGGTTTGGTAGATTGTTAACTGCCCTTAACTTCCCATGAGTGGTTAACTAACAAACCAGTCATTACCTACTTCATGGGGATTAGAGGTTAAACATAAACTTGATTACAAGCTATAAATGTGAGTAATTTGAAATGTTATTGGTTATTACAAAAATATATGGTAATAATTTCCTCTGTAACGAAAGGGAGCATGTTTTTAGTGGTCCCTAGTTTCTTGTTGAGTCTTATGAAAAGAGATCAGTGTATGATTAACAGTTACACTCTAATGATGGAAATCTGGGACTAGGTGGCAAAAAATGAATACCCACTACTTATCTCTGTTGTAAAAATAGAAAAATATCATTTCATCTGTGCAATAAATATGAGGTTTGTAGGCTGTGTTCCTAATCTGGAGTTCAAAATGCTTGTAGCCAATAAATACAGATTTTGCATACACACATAGAGGAGAAGATAGGCTAATCACAAACGATAGGAAAAAACACAAATCTAAAGGATTTAAATATGTACAACTATTCAGAAGAATCTTTCCAGTGTAGTGATATAATTTATTTGCTTGAAACTAGAATATAGTTCTGCTTTCAAGAAAGAGCTCACATTATTAAAATGCAGAAAAATAATAAATGCCTTTAATACAGATCATTCTATTTCAAATAATGATGTGATTAGCTTAAAAAAATTGTAAACCTGTGAATTGTTCACAACTTTTTTGCAAACTGTTTTACAGTAACATTATTTGTAATATACTACCGTATTGCTTAGATTTCTGTGATGCATCTTATGTTCTCATCTCCCTACTTCTCAGCTCTCTCACATAAACAAAAGTAGTGCATACAAAATATATATACATAGTGGTATTGCTGGATACTGTGAAAATTGTTTTCAAAAGCATGATAAAAAATTTACTAGAGTGTATGAACTATTTCATACAATTTCACTAAATAGCCTTGTTCATGTCACCCTCTTACAGTAATCTCTGGATAGAGTATAGGGACCAATTCATAAAGACAATGGATGGACCTCTTGCTTTGCTCTCAAACAGGTAGCAGAGTCCAAGGACACAAATGAATAGTGCAGCTACACACACTTATGAGCCTGCTACAGCTTTTATTTCAGCAGAGCGACCGGCTAGATGATGGGAACCAGGCAAGACTGATTCTTCTCTCTGCCTTTCCTTTGAAGGTTTGGCCTCACAAGCAACAGGATGGAAAATTTAAGTCACAGCATACCTGCATCAAGGGAAACAGCATTCATTTTCCAGTACTGAATAGGATTTAAAAGGAATATTGGAGTCTGCACAAAGAGAGAACTTTGGTGGCCAGTTTATGTTTCTTTGCATTACTCAGACTTCTGGACTTCTAGATAGATTGAGTTTATTCAGTAGCCAAAGTCACCACAGGGTAGATATTTAAAACTTCCCAGAGCACTGTAAAGCACCAAGGAAACTACTTATTAATTCATTAGTCTATATATACTAAGTGTTAAGAAAAGAATACTGTAAAATGGACACAACAAGTCACCCAGATTATTCAAAATATCCATCCATTTCTGTCCCAGAACTGATGCCTGTCCAAACAACTAACAAGTTAATTACAACAGGCAAATCTTGTCCTTAAAGCTTACTATGTCTGGGACTTAGATCACAGAACCAAGTCCCAAAACAGCACAAAACTGCAAGAAGAAACAAAGTCTAGGTGTCTCAACATCTGAGTGCAAACACTAAGAATATGCCAGACAGTCACTGTGTCCTGTAGTGGCAGCGCAAACTGAAGACACGACACTGTATAGTGTCAGGCTGAGAGTCACCAGGACTTGCAGAGATTATCAGAATCCCTTCAATTATTTACAAGTGACAATGAGAACTAAACTGAAGATGAGGTGGGAAAGCAGTACTCCACAATCACCCTAGTAAGTTCAACATGGGAAATAACCAGTTATACATTATGTTAATTAAAGAGTTTGCACAGTATCTTGGATGAAATACTCACAAACATTATTTGTGGTGGTTGGACAATGGATAGGAGTAGGAAAATGGCCAGGGTAAGTAAACATGGAAAAATCTAAATCAAAATAAAGGCTTATAAACCTCAACATAATGGAAGATGATAAAACACGTATCCATCATGAAAATCTAAAAGCAGACTGAGAAAAAAAAAGTTACAAAACACTGACCAGCTGTTTGTCATCACAGTTATTTATGTGCTTTAGAATTAAACACAAAATTGAAGTCACTGAGAGAACTGTTGCTACTGTCCTGGGCTTGGAGGATCACAGACTCTGTACATTTAAACATCAATAATTAAAAGTATATTACAGCATGGTGGAGTGGGGGCTAATGGTACCTACAAAGGAAAGGAAAAAAACATCCAAATTGTGAACTGTTCCCTCATGTTCCCTCATGTCTTTTCAGCTAGCACAGCATAGGGAACTAGATACAAGTGTTTGCCCTACTCATCTTTGGAACTGATTCAGTTGGGAGTCAGTCAGTCTGTCAATACAGCAAACACATGACAAGAACTCAAAAGCAAGTGTAAGAGAAATAGAAGAGGTGATGTGGAAGCAGCAGTGAAACTGGCAAGAATGCCAAAAAAAGTCCACTCCACTGAATATAAATGGCACAGGCCATTACTGAAGAGAGCTCATGTCATAAGGTCATTCACACTGCAGGATATTTCCCAAAAAGTAGATAAAAGTAGTAGCTAACCTCAAGGTCATTGCCCATCATCCAGGAACAAAGCAGCAGCAATTAGATATGTTAATGCACTACTCCTCTACCTTACTATTCCTCCCTTTTCACACAGTGTAGAAGAGATTCTCAATACATTTGCATAAAGCCTTAAAGTTATCAATAACCACAGACATTACAGAAGATAGAGCACAGGACTAGAAGATGGCAGGAGAAGGATCCCTTCCTGTATTTGCTATTGACCTCTGAACCCCCTTTCTTTACCCTCAGCATGCACGTGCCTGCAGCTCATCAGGACAGAGACTCCCCACAATGCAGCCTGACTGGTCTGAACCCCCAGCATTCTAGCAACCTCACTCTGTGTCGACAGGTAAATGGAAAGTAAAGCAGAAAGTAAGCATGGAAGGCACAGGCATTAAACTACATATGATTTTAGAGTCAAACATAACTTTCTAGTACACTGTAATTTTGAAAACTACTTAATAATGATCGAGAGTTTTCTCTAGAATAAATCTGAATTCAGAGTCAAAAGTATACTGAAGTTTCAGATGCAGAATGGGCTGTTATTAAAATAAGCCTTTAAAACTGTTTCCATGTATGCTTGTTTTGCTTATTGGTTTGGGTTTTTTTTCTTTTTCCTTTTTCTGGTGGGGGGGACAAGGGGGCAGACGGTGGGGAGAAAAGGAGAGAGAGGGAAAGGATTAAGTGCATACAAATTGAAACATATCCAGAGCAGTTTAAAAGCTGAAAATAAAGGCTTTTAAGAGATATATTTTGGGGCTGAAAGGAGAATTGATACAGAAAGCTAACCTGGCATGATTTTAGGGAATATATCTAAAAAGCCTAATCATTGATAATTCACAATTTGTGAGCCTGGTGGGATTTCATGCAGAGCACTAGCCTCACTAAGGTAATTGGTGCTATTGAAACAACACTGGCTCAGCAGCATGCTGCTTTCTTCCTCGCCTCTGGGCACAGGAAGGATCAATATTTGTTAGGATTGCTTCTTGTTCCAACAATGTAAGATTTACAATACTTGCTAGGATTCTCACTTTGTCTTCACACAACTCATCAGTGGAACCCAATTACTAACCTCAGACAAACAACATTAACATGAGCCTCTATGCTTCTTTATTGCCCTTCATCCAAGTCTCATTTCAGGGTCTTCAGGCAGTGCCACTATAACAGATACTACACTTTAAAGTGTGCTCCAAGGAATAAATTTTCAGTCTTTCATTACTCGTACCTTGATTTACTTCATATCATCTTGCCGCTATAGACAAAGATAACACACTGTAAATTACAGCCATCCTGTCTTGTAGTTTCAGAGGTAGGGGGAAGGCAGGGAGTGATGCTTTTGCGCTACAATTAGCACTGGGCACCAGAGCCTCGTTGCTATCACTAGTGACTGAAACTTGTTTTATCAAAGATGCAAAGCCATTATTTCATATAAAGTTATTTCCTAAATTGCCTTATACTTGCTCTGCAGTCTGATAAATGAAAAACTCTACAGTAAAATACATATTTTTATATTGTTTATTGCACTAACTGAGGATAGGTAATCTCATTTAACTTTACTCATGGGGCTATTTCTGCAAATTTTTCAGTCCTGATGTCTTAATAACACAGTGGCCTCCAATAGTTTGCTGTTCATTATGTTCTACTTCAAGCTCTATACACAGAAGCAAAACCCTAATCTGGGTAATTCTGTTTCAGATATTTGAACTATTAGTGCATATTTGGCAATAGAAGGCTTGGAAAACAGTCATTGGAAAAATTCCTTCCAGTTAGCTGTTGCAGTACCCCCTTATTTGTCCTACAATTTCCTCCATCCTCCATCCTATTCCAGTGGCTGATAACTAAGAACATTAGTTTTATGCGACTTGTCAAGCTCAAATGAAAAGAGAGCTAACTTTAATGACACTGCAATTAATCGCCCCAATAGACAGACAGCTAAAAGACAAGATATTGACTTCATTAAGGATAATGTATTATGTCATTAAGTTGGTAGGGTCACCTTGTGTATCATATATGCTTGCTAATATATTGGCATTTTCCTCAAATAAGATAAATTCAGATATGAGTGATAAAGCTGATTAGAAAATGTTTAATCTAAAGAGGCTAGTTTCCTTATATTCCACTTCGCAGCCCCAGGTATAAGTGGACCAGTAAAAACCCATTATAGATACAAGTTTACCTCAAATAACAGGTCCTAGCAGTTTATAACCTGAGTTTGCACTGTGTGTGCATGCATCATTTTTCTCCCCCTTAAGATCAGGTATTTTTTGCCCAGATTATATTTCAGATTTTTTTTTTTTTAACTGTATAATCTCCTTCAGTATATGCAAGGTTAAAATAATCAATGCATGCTAAATTAGCACTTGTGTTTTGAGGGCTTAACCCTTTACCACTCAGGAGTGTGAAATTAGTTTAATTTGAAAGATGTACTAAAATAATAAGCTATTAAAAAGCTGATCATTCCTTCTAAATAAGAAACTTCCTTCTTTTAACCCCATCTAAAGGCAGCTTTGTAGGGTGAATTTTTTTGTGGGGGTTTTTGGTTTGGGATTTTTTGTTGTTGTTTTTGGGGTTTTGTCAGGTTGGTTGGGTTTTTTTTTTTATCAATATAATGGAATATTTGCAAAGTAAGACATATCTGAAAGCAATTTCTGCCATTTAACACCACACAAGTAAGAGAGGTTTTGATATTCACTGCCTTCCTACTCATTTCCATAAAATACACTAGGTAGGCATGTTTCTCTCACCAGCATTATTTTTTCAGGTTTCTAAGTAAACAGAGACCTGATCATTTCATTGCACTAGTGAGTCTCTGCATATTGCAGTTCTGTATATTACTTAACGTAATGTAAACCCAATGCACTAGGAGAAAACTGCTCTATGTGCTTGATCTGCCCATGCCACTAACCGTGTCAATAAGCTGAAAACCGAAAATAAACGGGGCACTGTTAATTTTAAAACCTCTTTTCTATAAGATTATGATACTGTGTTTAGATTTACATTTATTAGATCTCAGCTGCCAGACCTTTTTATTCAGATCTGACCTAACAGCACACTTAAATCTTTTATAATCTCATTTAATAACATACCTAAATTTTTATTTTTGTTTTAAAAGAAGTTATATAGTATGCATAAGACAAGGATAAATAAATCAATAAAATCTACATATCTGCTTTATTCAGGGAGCAACAAAATTGTATTTTAAAATGAACATGATTGTTTGCTTGTCGCTAGTTCTTTAAGAAAAAAAATATACTCTGGAGGACAGAAGCCTGTTAATGGTCAGTTTACCTCAATACTACATGTATGCAACATGCACAATCTCCTTGAAAAGAACAAACTCTAATTAGCATCGCCTACAATTCCTCTTTCCAAACCATACCTTTTAACCTGCACCCCATCTTTTCCAATATTTCCATTAAGGTTGTCAAAAGCAGAAGTTTGGGAACCTTTCCTTGTGACCTTGGCATTTCTTCTCAGGCTTAACGTATTGGCATTTTTGCCTCTGACTGCATCGCTTCTCATTTGTCATGATTATTGTTGAATTTTTCAACTGTCATTCCCGAACGTAAATCAATGGTTGTCGACTTCCCCTTTGTCATATCTGCACTGCCAACAGCCTTTCCCTTCTAAATGAGGCTTCCTCCCTTTCCATCCATTAAAAAAGGCCTGTCTTTTGGAGAAGTCAATCCTTTGTTAGGTCACTCCATTTATCATTCTTCCAATCAGTACCTGACACACTTATTCAGCCAGGTCTTCAACCACACAATCATTGTTCATTTTGGGAGGGGGGGAGAAGGAGAGAGAGAAGGGGGTAGTTTATTTATGCATGGTGGTTTTTGCCATCCATCTTGACCAGTTTTATATTTTTCAATGCCCTTGTATCTTTAGGGTTCTCACTTTTTTGAAGGAAACACCAAATTTGGAAGGAAAAAAGCACCCCATACACACAGGGAAATGGGGAGAGAGAATTCCAAGAAAATATTTTGCCATATTAAAAGGAACTAGATGTGAGAGAGAATAATCTAACCTAACAAATTCAGTTCTGTCACAAAAGGTCTCTTAAAACAGAAAATAATTTTAAAAAATCACCACTACTTTAAAAACTCCCAAAACTAACATAACAGAATCTCATGAGCTTTTTGACAAGGTTTAAGTCATATAAAGTTGTATTACAAAAAAACCCATATTTGTTCACAGTGACTTACAGAAGCCTTCAGAACATGAATTCTTCAATAAAGAAAAGGAAGTTAGTATCTGTCATTTATGCAGCTACAGTCATGTTTGGTCGAACAAATTCACAGAATTTCAGTTCCCTCAACTCATATTTCAAACAATGTTATTAAGGTGCTTTCAGCATTTCTGGATATCAGGTAAAAATGCTTAAAGTTTATTAGAGCTGCCCACAAAAACAAGTAACAACCAGCTTTTCCACAATAAAAGCTTATTGTTGTTTTCCTGTCTGAGGTTAGAGATGAGTGAGTATCTAACACCTAGCCATTAGGCATGCTCACTCAAAGATTTTGAGAGGCATGACAAAAGAAGAAAGCTCTCCACCAAATTTCTAAGAGATACTCACTACAGTAAACTAGGCCAGAAATCACCATCTCAGACTGCTTCAATTATAAAAGCAGTGCCCTGTATCATGTGCAAGTCTAGCCCTTTCCTATTAAATTATATGGATGTGAAAACAGTGTGTTGCATATCATACAAAGGTGACTTCTTCCAGAAAGTAAAATGAAAGACGCAAGCACCTGCTCCTAATATTGTTTCTCAACGTGGCAGAATGCTTCACACTTGCTCACATATTTAAGTTTGCGTAAAACCCTAAGCAGGAATAATTACTAAGAACAACACTTACAGGCTGGAGAAACCTAGACTGCAACTAAAATTGATACAGGTTCAAGAATTGTACAGACTTTTCATTAACATTCAATGAATCTGTTAACCTGATCCTTTTGCCCCAGCCAGAAATACACAGTTTAGCTCCATCTGCTTCCATCCTTTAATTCTAATATTTGAAAATCTAAATTTGCTGCAACTATCCTCTTCTATTATCTTACTAAACACAGGTGTGCTGGAGAAATCTTCAAAATTGTATTGTCTTTGAGATCCATCATAAGTGGGCTTTTTTTAATAGCATCTGACTCCCTACCATAGCCATAAAAGAGACACAAATCAAGTTAACACATCTTTTGCTGCAATATCACATGCTATTGTTTTCTGTGCATTTTCTCTACAGACTGACACATTTGTCCTACCTCCTCAATACTGAGACATATACATATACACGGACACACATATCCCTGGACATGGTATATTTGGCGCAGAAAAAACAAAAAGTAACATATATATATATATAAACTTTGGAAGTGAGAAATGAGAGATGTGGTCTTTGAGATGTGTGTTTTAAATATCTTGTGCCACAGAATTTAATCTTGACCTGGAGTCAAACAGGAAGCCTAATCTACTTCCTATTTGTAAATACACCCCATTCGGTATTGCAGATAGAAATATTCCAAAATACTTTCTGATGAAAGTCACATGAGGATCTTGTATGGATAGACAAGCAGTAAAGCATAGTGAAATAGAAGCTCAGGGTAGTCTCAATATCAGAAAACTGATTCCTTGAATGCCAGAAGTTATCCATTCCAAGGTGTAAGTTTTACTCCATCAATGGAATTTGTATGGAAGAAATAATTTTGCCTAGAAATAAACAATATTCTCACACAGGATTACCCAAGTACGCAACATTTCTATAAAAATTACACACATCAAGATTTCTCAGTGTTCGATTTAACCACCAATTTCTTCATTCAAGCCTTTAAACTGAACACGTAGGAATGACTGAATACATTAGGATATGCTGCTTAATAATACACAAATTCCACATACCACCAGTGCTATGAGATAAACCCAATCCCCTTTTGAGTTTGGGCTACAACATTGCAAAAGATAAGCCAGTATTTGCTCCCCTTTCTTTAAAGCTTAACACATTCTTACGCGCAACCTTGCTGCAGAGAGGCAAAAGTTATTTCAACAATTCCTGATGTAATTCAAAACTTTGCAATACTGCATCATCACACAGTTTTGGATGCCAATATCTAAGCTGCCAAAATACAGTCATCAGAATACCAACAATTTTATTTTTCATTAAACTGATTTTACTAAACAAATAACTATTAGCACTACATATGGTGCTCCAAGCTTGTGAACTAATTTTATTTATTCTTCTCTTCATTGCCCTCATATCATTCTTAATAAGACATGTTATTCAGACATTCCTGAGGTAACAAAGGCAAAAGCTTCGCTGTTGAATGTCATATAATATTTATTTAAGCTGTAGAAGGTAAGGGGTCATTTCCTTGTGAAAAGAATAAAATACAGTTGATACTGTTTTAAATCATATCATGTAATCCCATTCTTGTCCAAGCAATAGATTTACAGGTAACAGCAGCAATCTTCCTAAAGTGTAAAACCAGTGACCCTTCTGGAACCACAAAGTGATACAAAGAGCTATATTTGCAAACCAAAAGAGCTATTAGCATACAAAACACTATATTGCAAGCAACAGCACAGATATTTTTGAACATAACAAAAAAACAAGCAAAGGTTGAAGTTCTAGCTGTAACATCACCGCTTTGTGCCTACCAAATACAGTGCATTATATTGCATATGTTCATTTCTACTCAGGACTTTCAGTGACTGAAGGAAAGGGGAACGAAAGTATCTTATTTGGCAGGCACATGCTGCTATTCAAACACTGTAGGAATGTTCCTATTTTTTTTTTACCTCATTTTGTCCAAGTAGACAGAGCTTTATCATTTGCTTTTGCTTATTCTATATATAATGCATTCGTTGCACTGGCAACAGACATGAAAGGAAAATTGCCTGGATAAAGAACAGCAGTCTATAAGATTGTCTCTCATTTAGAAGCTTGCAAAATATCTTGACATAAAAGGCTGTAATTTTCTCATTTGTTTAGTTTTGCAACTTTACATGAAATGCTAATGTGATAAGGAAGATTTTTTTTTTCCCATTATATAATTTGAAATTGCACCCATAAAAACCTAAAATGTTGTTAGGTCTAGTACCAAGAACCCTTAAGAGCTGGGGCCACCATAGAACCCCAAAGCATACACGTTTAATATGGTTCTCAAAGACAGCAATGAACATGTTGATTTTTAAATGCCAACAATGCTGTCTTTCAAGACACTAAAAGAAAAGAAGTTTGGAATACCTAGCAACACTCTAGATTTCTCCTTCACACTAATGTATTCTCGATTTTCTGCTATAGTTTAAACAAAGGATTAGTAACATAATGCTTACAACATTTTAACTGTGGACCTTCTACTTCAGGATGTAATACATTCTTGGACACATGATATTCAGACCAACAGAAAAAGTATGTATGCTATGAGAGAAACCAATTATATGGATGTTTTAGTCATTATAATCACGGCATAACTGTTTTATATTGATTAGATAATACACATTTGTAGATAGAAAATTAATTCTCCCATTCAACACCTTGCAACAGAAATAAAACACAAAAGCATTAACAAGTCCTTATTTGAATTAGTTTTGTCATTGCAACTGAGATGTAAGCCAAAATCTGGGACTGTTTATGATCAAAACCTGTGACCTTTGTTTCCTTTTCTGTTGCATGTGAGAAATGATAACTTGCATTTTATTTCAAACACAGCTCTAGTAGCATTCAGAACAAGTTCTGTGAAACAACTCCTAGACACCTGAAGGCATTTAGTAACTTCTAGCACAATTATAAACTGAGACAAATCCTGAGAAGTGTTGAAATCTACCTAATAGTATTCCTTTGCAGGTTTAATTTAGCTTAGTAGTTTTCAAGGTTTAGCTGCATTTGAAAACTTCTTTAATATACAGTGCGCATTTTCTGCACGTCTAAGCACAAGCTGCATCTGGCTTTTTATTAGCATTTTTCTATTGGATGCTAGTTCTTCAGAAAAGTTAAGGTAACACATTTTAACAGTACAGTATGGACCGTGCTTCTAATGCCTTTCTTTCTCATATAGCAGCTATGCAGCACAGTATCTTTTAATCTGCTATCCTATACCAAGCATATATCATATACATATATATAAATATTTGTTAGTTTTTTACATTTTCCTCTTTTTCGCTTACTAAACTCCTCCTTAAAAAGTATTTGTAACATGATTACAGGGAACTGTATCTGAAAATACCGACTTTATTTTAAAAACCTGTATTGACAGTTACTCAGACATTTATCTCCTACAGTCTTCAAGATGTAAATAAATTTTCCAGTATTTGTGGAAAAATCTTTAAAATTGATAGGTGCTGCTATTTGTGTGGCACTAGTACCAGATATAAATCTCTACATTTAAAAAAAAATTAAGGAAGAATTGTTTGGTTACATTGGTAATTATATTTATAAGCTAAAACCTTACACATGGCCAAAAAATAGACCTCCAAGACAATTAAATTTTGGTTCAAAAAGCAAGTTCTTACAATGCTTACAGGGTCAAAGCTGCTTCCATGACAAAGTAATTTCTGCCTCCCATAGCAGTGATAGGCCAGTACAGTTACACAAGAAGGAAATGAAGGGAAGGTCACAGGGCTATGTGGTACATTTTAAAATGCCAGAAATAGATGCTGATCATCTTGTATTTCTTTTTCAAAAAAAACCTCTAATCAGTTCTAAATTTCTTAGTCATTTTGCTTTCTTGCTGCACCTAGAAATGTGTCATTTGTCTATTTAAAAACATAACAGCTCACCACCCCTCCTCATTGGCTTTTGTTGGCCTCTCCTTTTTTCCCTTTTAATGTCTCTAACTTTATGCCATGTTCTTTTCCTCTTTCAGCACGGCTGAGCAAGGCTGACAGGCGGATTCCTTTGCTTTTCAGGGTATTAAAGCCACTTTCCCGCTCTGACAGCCTGTTCTACTCTGCCACCTTATAGCTCTGGCTTCACACTTCTCTGGGCAGCCACTGCTTCTTGACAGACCACTGTCACTTCCCATCATCCTCTCTGTATATCCTGTTCTCTCCCCCTCAGCACGCATCCCGACTTTCCAACCAATGCAATTATTTTTTTTGACAAGCCATCCATCAGCTTTAACTTTAAAAGCACTTTCCGCTGATATCCATTGTTAAATCCCTTGCTTTTTATGGAGCTTGCATGAGAGAATATGATATCAGACATTCAAACTACCAAACCATGTAAATTTACTTTGTTCTCAGCTATGTTTCCAATTTCACGTCCAATTTTTCGGTACATTATGCGTAGTTGTTGTGCTTAATATGATGTTGTCAAATCCCATTAAAGTTCACTGCATTGCACGGCTTTAAAAACAGGTTACAATTTGCATTCTATAAAGAAAGGAAGGAGTGCAGTCTGAAGTCAAGCTGAATCTTATTAAAATTATCTGTTCAATTGTTACATTTGTAGATGGAGTAATTTTGAGGCATTAGCTGAGACACATATGAAAATGTCAGTGTGCCAACTAATGACAATGAAAGCAAAAGGAATATATCTGTGAAACTCAATAAAGCTCCTTTGCTGGTGACATAAATTTGATGATAATCCGAGGAAATGAATAAGGGACCATCCAGTTTGAATAGGAATTACCTTTTCTATTAAATCACTTTGCTGTATTTCCACTTGGCCTACATCTTGGTCTTGTGCCACAATGAGTCTCTCTCGGTGGACTAAAAAAATCCCTACAGGAGTAACATTCTCTTGAGGAATATCTCTCATGTAAGCCTCATAACCAATTTCAGACAGACTCACTTAAAAACAGGGAAAGAATCAGCCTCCCTTCCATGTTTTCTGTATATAAGGGCAGATTAAATGATTCGCTCATGTACAATTATGGAACACATCCAGTGAGAAACACCACTGTGCTCTCCATGCAGGGTTTTATGCACAAAGGATTGTATTCTTACATAAAGATAAATCTGTATAAATGGACAAAGGTATAAATTAGAAGTTCGTCAAGCTGCCAAAATGCTTTGAATATAAGGATTCAGGTGAAAGGCAATTTTTATGGCGTATTTCAGTATAGTAGCTCATAGCCTTTATATCATACCCTTGGCAATTGTAACTTGGCTTTTCCTTGTAGCAAGAGGACAGGTGACAGTCAGTGATAAGTAACGATTCTCCAAGTGTCATTCAGTTACCACTGTGCATTTTTTACAATGTAATACAATTAAAGCCTGCTATAAGTATGCAAACATAACACATAGCTAAAGTTGCAGTGATGCTACTCTTTTTACTACAACAGGAGAAGAAATGTCTGTTTGGTGTATCTAAGCTCTCACACCCTCAGGTAAAATCTCCTCAGACGCACCCTGCCACTTATTAAGAAGCATGTTAAGAGTTAAAATTCAGAATTCTGGAACTTATTTACAGAGAAGAGGCAAGGACCACACTAAATGAAGCCAGCAACAGATGCAAGTCAACAGCCTCAACACAGATGCCTCACAACGAAGAGACAGTTGATAATCCCAACAAAAGTAGAGAATGAAAAAAGACTTGCTCATCTAGAAATGCTAATCTGATCATGGATTATTATGATTTATCTTTTCCAGACCTATTCGAAATGAGTTTATCCTGAATGATTTTCCCATACTACAGTGAGTTTGTATGAAAGCAGCTAAAAGTTACTCTTTACAATCATTCTCCTAATCATGTTTCTCCTAACAGCAATTCTTCCTGGTTTAAACCATACACACAAAATTTCCAAGTTCTTTATCATGACTATTTAAATGCCTCCAAAATCTCTGAACCTCTTTCAATTGTTTACCAATTTCAACCAAATATTGCATTAGCTGCAAGCTCATTGTATTCTCTCAGTCTCACTCACTATCTATGAATACATCACTGAATATAGCTCTGGCTTTAAGGGGGAAAATGACCACTGGAAAGCATAATAGGGTATGAATTATACACCCAATTCTATCCCACATCACTGAGGTACTTTCCCCAAATTCCTCCTCTCTTCTTTCCCTTACAAAGGAAACAATAAGGGAATTTTCTGAGATAAACAGATGTATTACTTAATTTTACACTAAGTTTTGTTGAATAAGAATAAAATCTAACCCAAAAGGAAAAACAGGAAAAAGTATAAGTGATCTGGAAGTATATCAATTACATTCATTCTGTGTTACTAAAATATTCTTATTTTAATACCATATTGAATAAATCAAAGAATGTAGTCATGTCCCAAGCAGCCCACTAAAGATATTATGCCTTGTTTAAGTATCTTTAGTGAACTCTGATCTTACTATTTGCAACTTGCAATCCAGCATAAACAAGGTTTTCTACTTGCTTTCTCTAGTAGTGTCCACTAAGACCCGGCCCATTATCACCTTCCTTCAAACAGTGCACTAAACCCATCTATTTCAGCTTTCCCCTAGAACTACTTTTTTCATTCCTTTCATTTTTTCCCTCCATCTACAATTGCTTGCTGAACATTTTTACATTCTTGAATTTCATATCTTTGCTTTTACTTCCATATGTTCCACCTCTGCTGAAACATGAACCACTGCCCTCTACTACATTTTCTTAGACACTGAGGAAGTTCATGTCTACAAAAAGGGTGCTAGAGGAACTATGGTATTGCATTGTGAAAGATCATCTTCCAACTTAGATGCTATGCTACTGTGGAGCAATTTTAAGAGATAAATATGAATCAAGATGAAGTGGCCATTAACGATATCATATAGTTTGGTTGTTTGTTTTTTTTTTCAAATGAAAAGCAAGAGTAATACCCATTTTCATGGTGTCTAATCATAGCCATCATAACAGCCATCACCATTCACCATCTAGAAAATGAATCCACATAGACAGACTTAGAATGACTTAAAGGAGGGAGAGTTTGTCTGATAATCTAAGGAATTATTCTGAGGAATAGCAAAATAAACCAATAAGAAGGAGGCTCAATTGACAGCAAAGCATGGAGTAACTCCATAAGGAAGTAAAAAATTAACAACAAACTTGGGTTACAACTGGTGTTTAGATATTCTGAATTTTAGAGTTACTAACAACAACAAAAATAAAGAGCTTTTAAAGACCACCAACACATAAGTATCCAGCTTCAGTGAAAGCAAAGCAAGCTGGATACTTGCACCTTCCTTGTCCCCTTTCAAGTTAGTTTGACTATATACAATCAGTTCTTTCAAACATTCACTTCAGTCAGATCTTACATAGAAAAATATCTACCATTTACAAAACCAAATGAACACCTCCCCTTTCAAGTTGTGGGGTAAGATATAGTTACTGGTACTGAAACCTCTGTGCATCAGTTCCACTGGCAAGATTATTAAAGTTAGGTCCAGAGAACCTCGCTATTTCTCTCTGAACCATGTTCATCTCCAAACTTCCCGCAGGAAATCACACTGCTCAGGAGACTACGTGGGTCTGAAAATCCATAAATCAAAATTATCCACTTGAATCTGTGAACTCAGTTTTCATGACAAAGAAGAGAGTTTGAGTGTTCACATATGCCTTTTCTTAGTTAAGGACAGCTTTAAACTCATCTTCTTTACTTTGTTGTTATGGTTTTTGTGTATTATATCCATTGCGTGTTACATCTACTGGAAAGTGACAAATTACCTCAAGCACTGAAAAAAATAGTGTAATTTACTAATAAAGGAGAATTAAGATGGTCACTAATTTCCCCCTTTTATCCATCTTGCTACTCTGCTTTCTAGCAAACTTGTCTCAAAGATGCCATCATAAAAAGAAATAAAAAATCTGCTTTGGCTTTTTGTTTCACATATTGCTTTACCTGAAGACATTCATAAACAGACTAAATATATACACATATAATCTAGTTTCCATAGAGTCATTAGCTAGAAGCTCCGTAACTATCTCCTTTAAATCCATCTCTCAAAATCCCAAGTAAAGGAGCCTGATCAGGTATTAAACATATTTGTTAGCAGTGTTTAGAATGTTTTACGATTTTCTCCAATAGCCACATAAAAATTATTATGTCTTCCAACAACTGCAAGAGAACTGATATTGCTGCCACTCACTTCATCTAAAGGGTGAGGCATTTTTTGTTGTTTTGGGGGTTTGGCTGTGGGGTGGTTTCTTTTTTCATTTTGGTTTGGGGTTTTTTTGTTGATTTGTTGGTGGTGGTTGGTTGGTGGGGGGGTTTTTTGTTGTTTTAGGGGGTGGGTGGGTTGTTTGGGGGGGTGTAGGGGCTTTTATACTTCATCAACCTATGTTAATTGGTCCAAAGGCAAAGCAAACTTTTCAACAGATCATATAAGTCATCCCAGGGTAAACACAAACTACAGCAAACATCCAAGAATCCACCTGCATGTTCTTCTGTCACAGTCTAAAGAAAACAAATCCAAACCCCTAGATATTCTACATGCCATTTTCTTTTTAACTTTATATTATTCTTATGCAATTTCCACTTTATGATACAAATATTGTCATTAATATGATGGGAGAATTATTGAGATGACTTAGAGGAAGATGTCTCAGCTCTTCCATGAAACTGTTTTAAATCTCTGAGAGCTTAAAAATATTTAGCTGTAGAAGCTTTCTCCCTTCTTTATGCTTATCACCATCCCATCTCTGAGGCTTTACATACTTTGAAAGAGACAGAAATATATTCCCAAAACCAGGCAAAGCAAATCCACTTCTCTCCTGAAGGTAAAATAAATTTTATTAATACACTATGTCTACAGCAACCTAACTTTTTATAGTAGTTTAGATTTAAAGAAGGAAGCAGATTTCCATGAAACTGAAGCAGACCAACAATGCATATGTAAATGTTAGCAAAAAAAAAAATTCCAATACAAAATTAACATCTATTTACACTTCAACAAAACTGATTTTAACCCTTTTTTAGATTAAAGGCACTGAATATCTGCTATCCCTCAGAGCGCTAGAAAATATTGTGTTCTTAAGACTGCATCCTTTTCATCAGTGGTGATGCTCTAAAAGGCGGAATAAGCAACAAGTGGGAATTACATAGCTATGTCCTTCTAGTTCCCTTTAGAGATTAAATTCACACATGTACCAGAGAAAAATTTCAACCCGCTGATGAAAAATTATACCTTCTCCCTACCAGAAAATTCCCAAATTTTACAATACCCTATAACTAAGGATAACAGCAGTGCTCTAAACAATAAATACCTTGTCCTTCCAGGAAAAAAAATTCTACTTCTCTGCTTTTGCAAAAGTCATGCTCTACTTCAAACATATTTAATTTTCAAGAGCACAGAAGTAACAATTAAGTGCAAGCAGCAGCTCCAGTTACCCCAATATTCTCTTTGAAACTTGCCACAGTTTTCTAAGTATGTCACTACAAAAAATCAGCTATAGTGAATGACATGTTTGTTTCCTCTGTTGCCTTGTTTCCTTTTCTAGTTTCCAGGTAAAACAACTGCTGGGGAAGGAAAGCAACAAAAATGTGTTCATACAGTAGGCCAATAAAATACTAGAGATTATTACTATATTTTTATTAAAATTATTCAATAATAAAAGCAAAACCCCAAGATGCTGTCATTCTGTCGATATTCTTCCATTGTCTGATATGCTATGTTTGTAAAACATTAAAAAATTAGTGCAATTTCAAAAGGCAAGTAATACTCAGCATCTCAAAGACTGAGATACCTCAAAGAGTATTATTATAGCATTAGGAAAGCTCCACTGATCTCTTATGAACACACACTAAATGAAATGTAGGTAACCCAGCTGAGTAGGAACAGTCTCTGATGGCAAGTAAACAGAAGCAGCACTATCTCTCATGAAAAAAAGCACTTAGTATAAAATACTGCTATGGCTTTGAACTATTTCTTTTAATCTCACTTCTTTTTTAGATTTTAATTTTTAAAAAAAGATGCATCTTCAGTTAACTATATATATTTGTATCTACTGTCAACAGGAAGCAGACTAAGACTTAGATTCAAGGCTCTTTTCAACAACTTTACTTACTATAGAAACTATATGTCCATTGGACTTTATTGTTTTAACCAATCACAGATCAAGAGAAATACACAAATAGGATTAATCCAGGATTAAATAATAATTTAGGATTCAGTTTCTCCATCATCAAAGGGTTAAAATGTCTTTTTCCCTATGTCCCAATTGTGATTATATGTTCCCTTCCTTATTTATCCTATTTTCTATCTGTTAAAAAGAAATACAGAAATTTCTTCAGATCGAGCAATTTTGCTTAACTCACTTAAGCATAAAGACTCAAAACTCTGAGCCCCTGCTCTTACCCTTATTAGTTCTGGACCCATCTGAAATTTAAAATACTAGTTATTATGGTGAATTTCTGGGAGTCAGTATTTCTGGCTGAATGATTGTCTTCTCAATGGAGAAAGGCAGTTGTCCCTGAGGAGAACGATAATAGTAGGATTTTGTCTTATCCTGTAAATCACACTAAACACATACTTCTGAGTCAGCCATACATACAGACAGCAACCATAACGTTGTTGCTCAAGTCTACCTTTCCCAGGATCACCAAGAGATGTAAAATAACCACTAAATGTCACTGATATGTTCTCCTAATACATTCTAGGTTGAATGTATTAGGAGATCAATCCAGTGTTTTTATAATAATGTTTATAAGTTTAAGGTGGCAGAGTTAAAAAGGCAACCACAATACAAGAACACAAATATGTAAAGGGAAAAAACCCAAACAAACCACAGCAAAACACTAATGCAAGTATATTTGAAAAGGTACTGCAATATTCTACCCTAAGTTTCAGACAAGCTGTGAATGCTAACAAATAAATCAGTCAGTAAAGTACAATCCTGTGCAGAGCAAAGGACTTGCTGCATTTTTTACATATGTGCATATCTTACACATGTGGAAGATATATCAGCTTGTGCTTTTTAAATGCACAGTTCATCTGATTGATCACTATTTCTATACTACACTGGATGTTAACTTTGCAGTAAGCAAATACACCCATTCAGAGGACAAACTTCTGAAATAAATTGCATGAGGGAAATTGTTGTTGCTAGATTGATGCAACTTCAATAGCAACTACAGCCATAATATAAGGAACTTCTCAAAGAGGCAACTTTGCATAAGGTCAACAAGTCCCCTGTGCTCCCTCTTAGACATACAGTCAAACCTCTCTTCTCCTCTTAGCTCTTAGGCAAAAAAAAAAAGTTAATGAGAATCACAGACAACATATTAAATTATAGCATTTTCAGTACAGCTAGGATTCCATTCTACAAATACCTTTAAAACTATTGTGATTAAAAGCTGACAAGATCTCGCACAACAAGCAGTTTCTAGCATGATTTTTACTACTAGGGATGAAATATTTTCTTAAATGCCAATAATGATTTTCTGGGTGGATTGCTGCCACTTACAATCAGTGGGATACTTCCTTTTGTTTAACATTAAAATTAATAAAATCTTGAGAATCAAAATAGCAACAAATAACAAAAAGTCTTCCATTATGCCAGAGTAGAAGTGAGCTTATTTCCCTTTAACACATTACTGGAAAAAAAAAATGTTTGTCCAGCAGACTGGGGGGAAAGTGGAGAGGGAAGAACTGTTTTTTCATATTGACCCAATTTAAAACTAAACTTACTAAAATATCAGGAAAACAAACAAATAAACAAAAAACCCCAAGCCCTAGATTTACCTTTTTTCTACAAAGCAAACTTACTCCCTATGCTTACAGACTATTTTGATTTAAAGGAAAACAAGCAGTTTTCAAAACTTATTCCAGCAAAATTCCTACAATATTGTGTACTACTTGATTGAGAAATTCTATCTTGTTAAATCAAAATGCTATGAAAGAAAAGTTTAACTGCAATTCTACTCAAACTAAGGTAAAAAATGGCAAGTTCAGGCAATAGGTCTTCTATCCATGCTTCCTTAGAATTCTGTTTTCCTGGTTCTTCAGGAAACTTTTTTTGGGTGAGAAATACAAAATTAAAGGATGGATGAAGAAAGCTTAAAACAAATATAAACACCCTACTCTCCTCATCAAAGATAGAAGATTTAGAAGACAATGTGCAACACTTCTAAAAAAAAAAAAAGGCATTTTTCAAAATGAAATAGCAATGGGAAAAATATTTATAATTTTTATCACATTCTTATTATTACATAAAATTTTACTTTGAATATTCACTTCTAGAGTTGAACGGGAGGAAACACACAAAGTGCACATCTAAAAACCAACAACCCTCAAAACGCATGTACCTAGATGTCTCCTAACAGTCTGAACCCTACACACACATTCCGTAGGTAGTTTTAGCTAACTGAAACCTTGAACCAATATCCAATACAATCAAAAGGATTTGGGGTAACTACAGAAAATAAATTACTTTCATTTCCAAAGCAGACATTTGAAATCTAAAAAGTAAAACAAAAATATGTGAAGCCAAACACTTTGTATGTTCAAGGAAAGAATGTCAAGTTTCTAACATCTCTGCAAAATTTTGATACCCTTCAAAAATTTTTAAAGTGTTTTAATATCCTTATTTACAAATCTGTTCTATCACAGCTACTTCTCATATTAAGCTCTTTCCCTCCCAGTCTGCTGTAACTACCAGTGTATTGCCCACAGAAACACAACACCTGGTTTTATAACCTGAGAGGCTATAACCTCCAAGAGAACCAACAGTGAACTGTCTTGTCAAAAACTCTTTAGTAGCCCTACACCACTACATTAGAAAGCTAACAGACAGATGTAGGAGTAACTTTTATGCTAACCAAGCTGAGCTGTTGTAAGAAAAACAACCACAGATGAGTGAAACTCCTCCAGCTGATAAATAACAGTGATTTACCCACCATCAATGCAACAAAAAGCCACTGTGTATTAATGTCTTGGACCAAGCTAAGGCGATCAACAGGGAAACTTCCACTTGATTTAATACCGTAAGCTTCCATTTAAGTGCAGTTTTAAACATAGTTGGCATTTCCAAAAAAAAAAAAAAAAAGGTTTAAAGGCTGTAAATGGGTGGGAAGAAAACCCATTGCTTTTGGATGTTGCCCCTTCCTTGAAAATAGTACTGATTTACCATCATTGGACAGTGTGATAACATGCAGAAAAAGGAAGTGCAGATCACAAGAGTGAGTTCTGAAAAGGATATGGAGAAAAAGAGTTGTTCTCAGTCCATAACTCTGATCCTGAGCCTCAACATTCATTCTCTTGGGTAACAAAAAGACTAAAGTAGCAGGCCAGCATTTCTTTTCTTCCTAAAGTTGATGAGTTTACCCTACTTCAGCAGATAGAACTTATGAACTTCAAAAGCAAGATCTCCTCCTTGGATCTCAGCAGCAAGTTCTGAATGGTTCTGTGACACTGCTGACTGCTAATGAAAAGGACAGAGGCTAGGCAGCACTCTGACATAAAGATACTCCTGTAGCAAATACTAAGAGAAACGATAACTCCTTTTGAGTGCCATAGCCCTCAGTACATTTGTCACATTTTCTTTTTAGTAGAAACAAAAGGATTACATTTTGTGCCATCAATCCGTCAAAGCTATACTTGTCTTTTCATTAAATAGTAAATGCATTTACCTCAAATATTTTCAGATAAAAATCTCTAGTCATCTTGAAATGTTAAGCTGCTCAATCCCCCACAGCCTTGACAATTCTGCAAAATTACTTAATGCAAAGGCTAGAGGCCTCCTGAGCAAAGGCTAGAGGCCTCCCAAAGGATGGCTCTCCTCCCCAGCAGGGATGCAGTTCTCTCTGGGAACTACTTCATGACATCTATCTCTAAAATTATTCAGGTTGGATACACTTAAAAGAGAGTGTTAAGAACACCTGAAGAGCACCAAGCTAACACCTCAGAAGGTTACACACATAGCTTTTTATACACTGTCGTCTCACAACTTTCACAGTGTTGAGTAACTTGCTTTCCACATTCCAGAGATGTGAAAGCACTTCAGCACTTCATACACTAGTTACATTACTTGCATCTAAACCAGCTTCCCCCCCCCCCCTTTATTAAACTATATTTGTTCTCATTGTGTGGGAGAGGCCAGTTATAGCTGTAGTTATACTTTTAACATTACTGTAAAGCAATATCACATTGCCATGCAATAGCTCTTTAATGTCAACCATAACCTTCATAAATGGGTTTGTAACAGGAAACCCTTGTTTGTCATTCAGTCTGTATGATTGATGCTATATGAGTGAAGTGAAGCCACAGTGACCATCTCAATAACATGAACAGCTGCCAAATATTCATTTAGCAGAATGAGTTTAAAAAACTTTGAGCAGATTGCTTTCACAAGGCTGCTTTCAACAAAAGGAAACATAATTAACGAGCTAATATCAGCATGTGTCTGGCTAAGCTAATGAATATCAAATTACACAGAAACCTGTATAAATCATCATTATCCTGAATTTTAATTGAACTTGCAATTAAACATGACAAATTTTATATACACCAAACCTTTAATTTATACTTTCAAATAAGAAATAATTTATCATTTTTAGTATTTCATAGTTAATTTCCCAATATGTACATTTCTAATTAACAAGGACAGACAGGCATTTGAAAAAAAAAATAACCT
Source organism: Indicator indicator (assembly GCF_027791375.1). NCBI lineage: Eukaryota > Metazoa > Chordata > Aves > Piciformes > Indicatoridae > Indicator > Indicator indicator. The sequence continues at coordinate 21,036,797 of NC_072016.1, read as the reverse complement.
GCTGAATAGCTCCATTGGTTACATCAACATTAAAATTAGGGGCCAAAATCTTACATCAGCGCAGCAATCCACTGCTTCTGTAAAACATATTTAAACTTAACCATTGAATATTACACGGAGCTAGAAGAGGACTGGGCTGCAGCAATGCCTACATAGAAATATGAAATCAGGGTTAGGTTTCCACATACAAAGCAATCGTTTTTGAACAAATTCATCGTTTCAACTTGTTAACACTCTGTTTATATAGTTTGTTAATCTTACTGCCATTGTGGACTAGAGCTGACACCATACAAAATACTGCTTCTTGATGAAATATCTTACTTATTATCTAGATAAATCCTGTAAGGCCAAGCAGAGTAAAGAAAGAGAGAAGGAAGAGAAGAAATGTTTTTTAAACATTGTTCAAGAAAGGCCAAGTACAGAAAAGATCTAATAATTTATGATCATCCCCATTTTGCTTACCTCCAGAAAGGGATTCTCTCCCACCTCCTAATACTTACTTACCTCATTACTTTTTTTTTGTTTTAGCGTAATAATTCAATTTCTACCCGTTTCTAAATTTGTACTTACTGAGATAATTGAGTCTTATAGTCATGAAACTGAAGGTTAGAGACAGAAGCAGCTGTATTGCTGTAAGCAGTCACAAAGTTTTGCTAAGCACAGCTAACTCAGCTGGAATAGTGGGAGGCAAAAAATACCTTGACAGCCATGTCAGTTAAACGTGTGATGTAGACATGGTCAGGATGGCATGACAGTGTGTTTTTTCAGGAAGGTTCAGCAACACTAGATAAAAACATGCCTCCTTTTGGCATACTTTACTCTCCCCTAGGAAACTGCCAGCAGAATTATGTCAGCACAACTGGCAAGACACTACCCTTGCAAAGGCAAGACCCTAGCTAGGAAAGGCTATGCACAACTAGGTGGCACTCTCATGGAAAATGTCATCATGCACCAACTGCATTTTGTATCTCTGGCCACAGTGAAGACTTGAACACTTTCAGACAAATGTCTAATTGAAAGCTCAAGACAGACAATACAAAAGATTAGAGAAAGTATTCTGTACTCAAGGGTTTTTAAAACTTGCTTTCATTTAGTTTGATAACAATTCATCCTTCAAAAGCACATGGATCTTTCAAAATCCTTATTAAAAAGAACAGTCTTCGTTGTGCAAACTGCTGAACCTTCAAGACAATGTACACTGTTGAATCCCAGTGTCTTTTTCGATTAGCTTGCCAACCATAACAATGAAATAACTAGGGAGAAAAGAAGGAAAGTAAAAGAAACTGAAAGCCTTTTCCAGTAGGAAACAGCTTTAGGAATTCAGTTGAAGCAGTTTATTAATTCCCATAGCAAATGAGATTAACAGCTTCCATATTTACAGCACTCAAGAATTGTATCTCTGATTTACTAAGCAGCAGAATCAGGGATACAACAGACAAATTTCATAGTTACTGTTAGTTATGGTAAACATGTTTGGGTGCCTCTTGCAGTGCTTGCTTTTCCTCAAACTATGTATGTATCCCTATTTTATTTTCTCTCCACTGCACCACTTGCTCTCCTAAGCACTGTAGTACCTGGCTATGCTCATGTTTGTTTTTTTTTTAAACACACTTTGGAATTAACATTATCTGCTATGGCCTTGCTGATTAAAGGAGACCTACAGATCCTAGAAGTAGCTCAAGTGTTTCCAGACCACTTGACAGAAAACCTCTCTCTTGCAGCTCAGCAGGATATCACTCCTGTACATCCATTTTCCCAAAATGCTTTGAGAAACTCAAAGCAAATAACAGAAGAAATAGCAGGGAGTCAGCAGTCTCTCAGAATTAGTTCTCTCTACCTAGCTGGTGCAGCTACACAATTTCCTTAATCCCTAACAGAAACCAGAGACAAAAGGCAATTAATCAGCTCTGGTTAGAGCCTCCTTAAATACTGAGATACTGTTGCAAGTCTGTTGCCTAACTGTATGATCTTCAACAATGATACTGCCTCTCTTTTGCCCCATTTTTTCTCTTGGAAAGAAACATACTGATGCTTAACTCACACCACAGTTTTTTTTCTCCTCCACTAATAAAGCCTCCTACAAACCATTAGCACATTTTTGCTACCATAACTCCCCATTCAATCCACATGCTGAGCCCTCACCTTTCTGACATCACTCCTGCCCCAAATACAGATTCTAGTCAGCAAAAATAACATTGCCTACCCGTCACCAAGAACAAATAAATGAAATAAACTCCGACATAATTCTCCTCTGGGTTTTCCTACTGCATTTTGCATTGTCTGTCTACTTAGATTACAAGCCCCTCAGAGCAAGGACACGTTGTCTTGTTTGACTTGTACAGCTCTGAGCACGCTGTTTGCACATAAATAATATTAACTGCAATGATAATATGAGTTTGGCCAGTCTCAGTACACATGAAAATGAGGCAGTAAGTGCTTCTATTTTTTCTTTTTCCCTTTTGCATAAGGAAATGTCATATTTCTTCTCATTTTTCAGGGACTTACAAACCTGATGGAACTGCACATCGCAAGGCTCTGAATGTTTAATGCATTTGCTGAAAAGCACTATGTGCTCATGCAGGAGAAGCAGCACGACAAATATTTTCACACATTATCAGATAGCGCAGTGAAACAGGCTCCACCAGAATTTACAACTGAAGGCTACCAGAATTTACAACTTGTGAAATTGTGGCTGTCTGTATTTTCTCATTACAGTGTGCTTGCCAGAGATAGAGAAGGTGCTTTTTCCACCCCACTCCCTTTTTTTTTTTTTTTTTTTTTTTTTTTTTGCCATCTACTGTCTCACTACTTCCTAGTTAAACCTTGTCTCAAGTTATCAACACTCTCTGGAGAGATAAGCTTCTTCTCACTTACAACCTGTCACTAATAATCGAACTTTCAAGACTCCATCTCGAAAAGAGACTACTGGAGGCACACAGGTCACAGGAATTAACTGCCACCAGTCCTTGCAGAAAACTAAGCTCATCAATCTATAGCTTCTCGTCATAATTAGAATAACGGCTTTGAAAATTTGGGCTGATGTTGACTCGGTCTTATGCCACAAAGACCGCTGATTAAAATCTTGGTGTGAAAGTTAATGATAAGTGCTGGTGGCGTTGTCGTGGTGACAGGGACAAACAATTCCCTTGCTGTGACATTTTCAATGTCCTGCAGAAGAAAAACTGTCCTCTTTAGTATAGCACTGTATGAAGCTTATTTATGGCTACAGGGCTTGCTGGATTGATGACTGTCGTAACACACTGTCAAGTCCTTTACTGACACATTCATTTTTTGAGCCCCTGGTGTGGCAGAAATAAAACTCAACAAAAATGTGAAAGTATTATTTATCAGTTTCTGTATGAGTAAATAGTGGATGAAACAAACTTGGTATATTTTTGTACTCAGAAATACAAATCTCCCAACGTTTCTTAAATGCATTAGAAACAAAAAGTATTTAATGCACTTGAAGATTGCCTTACAGTTTTTTAATGCAATTTTGTGATAGTTTTAATAGACAAAACCCCAGAACAATTAGTGCAATCAATAAAGCTTTAAATACAATTTTCCTTACACTGTGTTCATAGCAAAATACAGTGTATAGTACACTTGGAATCAAAGCTTAAGAGCCTACATCAGAACTGGTCTTGTGTTTGGTTTGATACTGAATTTCCAAAAGATGGGCTGAGCTTTCAGTGACAATACTGACAGTAGCATGCTTCAACTTTAATGTCTTCAGCTATTATTTTTATTACTTTTTTAAATGAGAAGATGCTACTTTTGTCTCCCCTTCCATATAATCTTTGTTCCCTTCACTTTAGACACAGTCAACATTATTTGCTAACTGTGAGGCTCTTGTTAAATTCTGGCAGCTTTTAACTTTTGCACTGAATAACTGTTAAAAGAATACTGCTCTGAACTGCAACCATCACAGAGAGTGATTTATGGTCACATCGTTATCACAGAGAGATCCAAATGCATGTCTTAAACCTGTACATTAGACAGAAACTTTTGAGTGTGTATGACGATTTTCCATAATGATCACTTTTTCAGGAATCACACTTGCTTCAAGGTTAAAAATTATTAAAAGATAATTCCTCTGCTTTTAAACTGAAATGTACCTCTATGAGGAAAAAAATAAAAATAAAATCCAGGATTACTTACTCCCAGCAATACAAAAAGAAACTAAATAAACCTACTGTCTTTACTGTCCTTTTCTCTCCATTTCGCCAATGGCCTCCTCCTCCTCCTCCCTCTATTTTAAAAATATTTACCCTATCTCTTCTAATTAAAAATTCCTGGAGAAGAGACGTGTCAAAATAGCACACTATCCTTTCATTATACGTAAATAGGAATACAGTGAAGAAAAGGGCATTTTTTTGCATTCCATAATTGCAACTCTATCAATACCACCCAGAGGTACAGCATGAGACACGGAGAAACTTCTAGATGTAAAAAGGAAATCCCTGCAATCCACTTTTCACAAAGGGCTGTCCAAACTCAGGCGTCTTACATAAGGCCATGTAAAGCCAGTGTTAAGCAGGATGCCAGAGATACCAATTGCATAGCACTGACTATACTCTAAATGCACTCAGAGCTCATTGTACTGGCAAACAGAGGAGTTAACAGGGGAATATATTAATAAGTGAAGATAAGGATTGATCATCATTCAAAGCCCTTTTCTCAGCATTTTTTGCTGCTCCATGCACGTACAGACAAGTTGCTTCCAAAAATAAAAGAAATTCAAACCCCAATTGCCACCGATTTCAAAATTTGGTGACTAAACGTGATTAAGTGTATGTATAATTTAAAAGGAATATGATAGTTACATGGGAGCCCTTCAGTCCTCAGAACCTGGCTTGCTTATCTAGCCTGTCATCTATGTACTTCTCCCACTCATTCCCACTTTAACATCATTCTCACCACATAACATGCCCAGCCAATGCACATAATTTCCAATCTCATTTCATTTGTAAAAATTCTTTATTGTCATTCTCTTCTTTCTCACACCTGGAAATTCTCTTAGCATGTTTACATGGACTCAACTTCAAATCTGGGAGCAGTTAAATAATTGCTTCTCTCAAAACCAGGTTTTGTCAACTTTAATAATTGTTATCTATCTACAGTACTCACAATCTTCTCTATTTTTATTATTATGGATTACAAATTCAGATGTTAGACTTTCTAATGGTTAAAGACCTTACATCTCTTCTTTAATCTAGCATCTGTTAACTACTAACACATTGCAAATGCTCAAAGTCCCTTCAGCAATTAAAGTGGGTGAATTAAATCCTGCAAGTTTGTCAAGACACTTTCGAATCTTTACATAAATGTCAAAATTCACTTCACAAAACATTATTAAATAAATTTAGTCAAGGAAATTAAGACTATCTCTCAAAGCTATAAAAAAAAAAGTGAGTTCTATTTTAATAAAAATTAATTCTTCAGATGTCTTAGGAAACTTTTCAAAGTTTTAGTTAATACTGAGCCATATTAATATACAACATGGTTCAGAATTATTTTCACTTCTCTATTGCAGCATTCAACCCTTCACATCAATATAAAGCAAAATAAATCCGCCCCTCAACAATTTCAAGTCGCAAACACTGGCATCACCAATACTTGATTTATTCAGGTAATCATCATGCTAATTACAACCCCAGCTCTGTTGTATTACCATATAGCAGAGACATAAAAAAACTGCCCTTGCGAAATTACTCCAGTGATCCTTTTGTACACAGTTTTGTCTCTAAGTAAACCAAATTATTTTTTTCTCTTAATTTATAGCATCACTTATATGTTGATAACAGGACAGTATTTTTCCTCTTCTATTAAATAAAAGCTCATTAAAATACCTAATGGCATGAACTGTCCTACTAGTGAGAGTCTAGATCTCGGACAAAGGATGTATCAGACAACGAATCTTTTCACAAGTCATGCTCCATCAGCTGAGTTCCCACCTATCACAGAAGTTTTCAGTATAACTACTGTAGGACTATTTACTCAATTTTTCAGTATCTTAATAATTGTATTTTTTCATTGGTCATTTGTTAACAGAGCTAGGGGGAAAAAAATTACAGGAAAAGTAAAATTTCCATTCCATTTTAGCTTCTTATTTAAAATGAGTTGCCTCTAATAGGACAACACTGGCGAAGATGCAGACATTTTCTCAATGGTTTAAGATAAGATTTTACAGTGTGAGTACCAAATGTTGGATGTAAGTCTCAGTGATGTAAAAAATGAGTCTCTTTCTGTTGTTTCTTTTTGACAGCTTTAAGTAGTGCCAGACCACAATGACAGTGAGATTTTGAAATGTCTGCTCAATGACTTAAAACACCACAATATTCCCTAGCACTGACTGAACTAGAAATAAGAATTTCCATAGATCCAAAATTTTTGTTCATGGACAATAACCAAAGGTCTGATATCCCAGCAATTCATTCATGTTGGCAAGAAGTTAAAACACTCAAATACATTAAACACCTACTATTTCATCTTCTTCATTTCATATTATAAAAAAGCCAAACTTGTAAACTTGGAATTCATTTGTTCAGATTTGGATTTCATTGTGCTTAGTGAGTGCGCTTCCATTCACATCCCTTCAAGCCACCTGCACTGGCTCCCTGCAGTTATAACTCATAAAAGATGTACTTGCAAAGTAAAATTAATATAACAGAGTTTGCCACCAATTAGTCCTTTTTTAACTCTGTAAACAATACAAAGAATTCAGCTCCATGTATCTACTAAAGGCTGCAGAGTTTCATGGAAAGATTTGTGACAAAATACTAGCCTTTAGTTTCCTTTGTTTTATCATTTTGCAACAAAGTTTTTATGTGAAAATGTGTCTAAGGAGGAGGAAGTGTAGTGTGCTAAAATGGTTGTAAAATACAGTTTATTCCATTCTTATGTCTGATGAAAAAAACCTGAGTGTTCTACATGGAACCTCTGGGTGACTAAACAGATTGTCAAATATTAAAAAAAAAAGAAACTCTAGCAGTCAGTTTTAATTTTTTCATGGCCATCAGCTTTTCTTGTCCTATTAGTTACTGTAATAGCAACACAGTGTTGAGCAAAATACCAGAAGCTTTCATTAGAACCATTAACATAATTTGATAACTGATGGTATTTGATTTCTGACTTCTGAACTTTGACTTAAAGCTTGGTGTAAGATGTAATCTCACTGATTGGATGCTTTTTTTTAATACAAACACTTCATGTTACATTGCTTTGTTAACTGTAATTAATGTTCACATTTGTCACAAATTATATTATATAAGAAAGAAGCAATAATGATGAAAGATGTGACAGTGCTAAACCTGTGTCATTTTCCTCCACATGATTATGTCCTAATTTAAGGATTGCTCAAAATAAACTGAAGTCATGCATGCAGTAATAAATACATAAAAATAAGATTTTTTTCAATAAAGTATTAATGTTTTTCTTTAACATAAAATAAAATAAAAGATTGGTACTAAATCAGTCTATGTCAGATGTTTCAAAGTTATTTTCAGGATTAGAATTAAATTACACAGTGCTTTCCTGATTTTTAAATACGAGGCAAAGAAGTAAGGAGAGCTTTTTCAGTCCCTGTCTACTAGGGATTTTCAGATACAGATAAAAGCTTCCCCTCTGCCCACAGTTCTTACAATCATAAAGTTACTCTGCTACCTCAGCATTTGGCCACATCAGCATTAGAGCTTGAGCTAATAAGCCTTGCCTCCTGGGAGGACTCCTCAGTCTGGTACCTCCACTATGCTTGCCCACACAAGTAAGATGCAGCTAGTAAATCTTCAAGTGTAGGCAGTTTTCTCTTGTAACTAAGCTCAAAAAGCTCATGCTTATCTGCAAATCACTACGTGGATGTGTCCAAGTCAATTATTGCAAGTCGTGTGCCTCTTCACATGGCAAGCAAAGTAAAGCAATGTAAATAAAAATGGGATGCCTCAGCTTTTGATAGTACTAACAAATGAGTGAGGTGTTTGTTTTGTTTTTCCTGAGTGGGGGAGCCTTCTAGTTAAATTGCTTTAATGTACAAAATTGTCCAATGTGCATACATCGCAATTGGCCTGCAACAATAAACATATATAATGTATCATCCATGTCATATCAATGGCCCTCTCTCTAGGCACTGTATACTATCACACAGCTGCTTTGAATGTACACTTAGGGGATCTTTATTAGTAATATAAATCCTACACCTCTACAGTTGCATTAAAACAAATGCAAAAGGACACGCTACCTTCTTACGAGGATTAGAGTTTGGTTCACCAGGGACTATAAAAACAAAGACTCAGCATCAGACTCCTTGGCAAATTTGTAAATGTCAGAAATAGAAAAAAATCACAAAGGTTTACAGCATACTAATCTAAAATGCTATGGAGAAAGGGAAAAAGTAAAAAAGGAGCAGGAAGGTGTGGCTTTTTTTGTTGATGTTTGTTTTTTGGTTTTACTCAGAAATCGCATTTTCAGCTAGTCTTGAGAAATACATGAAAAAGAATTTTGTGATCTTCCTAAACATTTATGAACACAATCAGAAAAGAACACTAGATGGACAAGTACTAGGTGGACAAATCCTGCATTTTTAAGTACTGCAAAACTAGTAATGGATAGAAGTGACTTTAGCTATTTGCAAAGTCCCTAGTGTAGGCAATGTACACAACATCATCCAAAGAGACACAAACCTACAAAATATTTTGCCACCAAGATAAAGTATCTAGAAGATATTAAAATGTGGGTTAAAAAGCTTATGTGTAGTTTATTATATGTCAGTTCTGAAGACTGCAGAATGCAGAAAAAACCTCACATTGCTCTATTACCCAAGTGCTAAGCTGCGAACAAACCAGAGGATGCATCCTGTCCCAAAATGATAGAAAACAATATCACTATTCTACCATATCCAGGAAGTTAATAAAAGTAATGCATAAAATAATAACACTTAAGAAAGACATCATGATAATTTGTTCACAAAAGGACATTTGGTCAAGTTCTAAACCATTGGTCCAAAATGAGAATTACTTACATCTAAGTTAAATCAAGTAAAAGCCTCCTAGGCACTATCTTGAAGAACACCTAAAAATAACAGGAGGTACTACCTAATTCCCCATGCTTTGTTCTATTAAAACCAGTAAATTTCAGGAGGTTTTGATATTACCTTGCTTGTGTGTAAATTCAGTCTATTTATTGCAAAAATATAAATATAGTCTGAAATGAGCACTCAGGATAGCATGTGTAAACCAAACTAGAAACGAGTACAACCAAGGGTCAGGAACAGTCTCTGTTGGGCACTACATAAACACAACAGAAAAAACAAAGGTCAGTGAAGATTTTTGAGTCATACAGTTTACAATAAGGAAAACCTAGCAGTGAGACGTGTCCAAATATCGTACACTTGAAGTTGAGGAATGACCATCGCTTGACATACTTAAAAAGACTAAATCAAAACCCCCCCAAAAAGCTCCCAAAAGGATAGTACAACACTGCTATGGAAGAACAAATACAGAAACTGCTGTCCTATTTCTTTACTACATTATAAAACTGAACAGCATATCTCTAAATACTGCTTATTAGAAGCATCATGAATCTGTCTTCATCATTTCACAGACCCAACAATGGTCACGTAGAAATTTGCAAAAGTAAAAAATTAGTCTGACAGCTGTTCCTATTGTGATCCTCTAAGTAGCAGCACAACATAATATGAGGCTTCTACATGCTATAATTCAAAGTGTGCCATTCAGACAAGATGATGGTATCCACATTGGCCAGGTGGCATAAGAGAAATAAAACAAAATTTTAATAAAAAATTGTCACAGGATCAATGTTTCATACCTTGAAATTAAGCATTTTGGCTTTGCTTCAGTATTCATCAGCCAGAACCTATTATCCTATGACAATAATCCATTTCACTGATATCTGTTCATTATAAAATATATATATTTACAGTATTTGGAAGGTGATTTTTAATGCTGTGAATGCCCTTTAAAAGGAGACTATTTTAACATCATAGATTCCAAATGGATAGTCAAGATATTCAATTCCCTGTTTAAATCTTTAAATATACTTAGAAATTCCTTATTTCAATAGACTTCCTAATGCCTGTTCCTTTACTGTTTAAATATATATTACAGCATAAAATGAAAAAGGTCTTCATTAACTCATTGCACTTGGGGAGCACACCCTTTTAGGATATTAGTTTCAGTCATTTATCGCAATGCTTTACCAGTAACCATGAAAAGTGACAATAATATTTATGTACATCACTGTATTTGGAATGCTCAGCTTTTGAAGACATCTAAGGAATCTGAGTATCCCAACATATTAAAATCTAATATGTTAACTCAGAATAACACACACATTAACATTCTACCCCTGTCCATCATGTACTCTGAGTTTCAACCTCAGCTGGTTACCTCAACTACACATTTACCAAAAAATTACTATCAAGAGTAGTCTTGTGTTATTGAGAGATCTCTTTTATCCTGAATAACTCAATAACAAAAAAAAAAAAATACCATTTTCTACTTTTCTCTTTAAGAAAAAAATTCTATGTAGGCAGTGTATTTAAAGAAAATTTCAAGTGATAAAAGCAGTAAAGTCTAAAAACTGTACAGAGAAAATACGTAGTAGCATCTGAGACTAGGTACAATATTATCAGTGTCAGCATACTGATGACCCAGATGGTATTTGTATGTTTGAAGTATGACATCTTTACTCCTCTGTCATCCAACACAAGTAATTAACAATAATCAAGTGGGTGTTAATTGGATATAATGGAACAATCTCCAGTCAGCCTGAGCCTACTATTTGCCTCTTACTAGTAATTATGAACACTAAGTACTCACACTAATCTCCTTCTTCTCACTGAAGCCAAACAGAGGTGCAGTATTTACTCAGCTGATAGCTTGTTTTGTCTGTAATTTAGTCTGTTTTAAGCCAAGAAACTCATAATTTGCAGCGCCGTCACCAGCTGCCAGGAACACACAAAAGAATGCTAGCCTTAGATGACAGCAATTCAGTATATATCTTCCAGGGGGGAAAAAAAAAAAAAAAAAGACAATTATTAATTGAACTGACCTGTTACAGCCACAGTAACCACAAGACCTGGACACAAACATTGAAAATTATTCATTTGTATAACGTCTGATAAATTCAAGTTTCACATCTGTATTTCTCTTCCAGTAAATATGCTGTTTACCTCCAAAGCTTCTATTCTTTTTAAATGAAAGACTGCAACAACCCTTTTGCTAATAGTAGTGAACAACCCTCAGCCACACCACTGTGGAATGTGCCTGGCTGTTTGATTACTATTACTTTAGCAAATTGAAAGTATCTTATCAAGAGTGACCATTAGAAACATATTACCCGCCATTAAGCAGATGGTTAGATGGTTTAAAATAGCTTTTACATAGTAATAGAAGCCAGAGTAGTCAGCCTTATTTATGGTTCTATTAAGGACAAAAAGGAAATGGGAAAAAACAAAACCAAACCAAACCAAACCCAAAACAAAACCCAAAAAAAACCACCACCAAACAAAAAACAGACAAACCAAAATCCCCTGATAAGCAACACTGACAAATTTTTTTCTGCTGACAAATGGCATTTTTTTCAGTGGTTTTGCCAGACCATTAGCAAACTGATGGAAGAATAAGAGAATTCATTACAACACTTAAAGCACACTTATATGTCATTAAGTTTGCTTCTCTTCTAAAAAGTAATCTTTCCATCATTGTAAGAATCAGATTGATTCAACATATCAAAACACTCAAAAAGGCAGCATCATAGATTTACCAAAACAGTTTTGGGGACACCTTTTAATAATTATTCCCACAATACTTTTTTCATCATTTAATCCATTCCAAATTTTGCTTGATTTAAGAGATTGAATTGGTTTGTGCTGAGAATTTTTTTTTTAATGGTACATGTGGATGTCATCACTGCATCAATAACTAAGGCATTTATTGATTTACAGAAATTATACACTATTTGGAATATAATTACTGATTGATGCAGAAGGACAGATATATAAACCATTAGATACCATTACAGTATGGATTACATGTTTAAATTTAGAAAAAGCAAACCACAGAGCAAATCACGGTAAGCATACACTACTTTATCACAAAAAATATTCAATCATTCTAGTGGCATCTCATAATTCTTTACTAAAAAATAAAAGAAAAAAATTAAAGTATCTTAGCCTCGAAATACAGGTAAATTTAGCTTTCTGAACTACAATTCTCACTAATAAAATCAATACTTTGCAACCATTGTATCTACCCTTTTCCCATGAGTGCAACATGTTTAAATCATGATTCCCTACATTTAAAAATTTACCCCAAATCCAACTTTAGATTGGATTTGAGTCCAAGATTTTCTTAAAACTCCTCCAAATTTATTTTAAGGTTATACTCCAACAGATTTCTAGTCAACCTTCTATCATGATCTCCAGAGAATGATCTAGTAGAGTCTGTCCAGTGAAATTATACTACTCAAAGATGTATGAAATACTTCTGTGGACTAGGCACGCTATTTAGAGAATCAGCACTTTCACCCTTGTTAAGCAGAGGCAAAAAGTGCTACCAGAACAAACAACTAATTCAAAAGGGCTAGATTAGTTTTCCTGCTACTCTTTATCACACAATATTGGGGGGGGGGGGGGGAGAAAGAAAAAAAAAAGTATTAAGGAGAGCTGCCATAGCTGCACAAATATTACTAAATTGGAAGTTACCAGCAGGATTCAAAACTACAAAACTTCTCTTTCTGGAGAGGTCACCATCTGGCACAGGATCTTCTAAGACTATGGTGCACTTCCTTTTTCTGTCACAGTCCTGAGGGGCAAAACGAAGAGAGGTGGTGGGGATTGAATATCCCATTCACTGTGCCAAAAGAACAGAAGGAAGAGAACAAAAAAAGGAAAAAGCATTCACCTAAGGGGACAGGAAATGCTATAACTTGGAGAAGCATTTATATAATTTATTGTAGTCTTTTCCATGACAAGAGCATTCCTTGACTGTTGGGTTGGTTTCTAAAGAAAGAACACAGATGATGTGATTTCAATTAAATCATAGTTTCATTTAGGATATACCCATCTAGAACACCTTACTTTGATTAGTTCTAATATGAAGTAGCTTTACAATCATGCACTTTTCTGTTTGCCAGCTGTTTTGGATCACACTCTGAAGTGTATCGTTCATCTTGTAGATGGTAGAGGGTATTCCTATTTGGCATCTACAATAGCATTTGGTACAGCACAGGAAACACAAAAAGTAAATATTTCAATCAGAGTATTGTATCCATTAATGAATAGCTGCCTTTTTTTTTAATGGTTAATGGTCTTATTTTATTAATTCCTTTTGCAAGCCACAGCAATGAAGTATTTGAAGCAAATACTTTACTTTCTTTACATTCTTCTGTCTCCCTAAAAACATGCTTCCTGGACAAGGCACATAAACACACACAAAATTAAAAAAAAAAAAACAATGAAAATTAGGTGCTTTCTTAAATAGCATTTTAGATTATGTCAGAGAGAAGAGAAAGTATTTGCCAACTGAAAAGCCAAACTAAGTTTAGAACTTTCAGGCAGAATTAACCCTCCACTGAGTGCATCATCATCATAAAACATTTCTTAGCTCATCAGTCCACTGAACCAAAATGCTTGTTCACAATGCATCAAGTCACAATGCATCAACATCCATCAGAAAATATCTATTAAATATCTTGGTGCTATCTATGTCATCCATGATTTAACTTCTGATACAACTGCTTTAAAAAATTCAACACTTTGAGATAAAAGCTGGGACAATACATAACACACAGTACATAAACTATACAGGACATTTGTCTTTTCCACCTAAGAATCTTATAAAATACATGGGTTTTTTAGCCACAGACAGTGCATTTAGCATACCAGTAGCTTCACTAGAGAAAAACAAGTATTTTACATAGAAGAATCAATTATCAATAATTGCCTAAAGATAGAGTTTAAAACCAGGAAGAGTTCAAGAGATACTTAAAATTGACAAATCAGTAACATACCCAGAAAACTGTCCACCATGCTCTACTTATAAGCCCATCAAATACTATAGTGCCAGAATGCACTCTGAAGGCTTTTGAACTTGAGGTCCTTGCCCCAAACAGGCAAAGTGCACAAAAGAGACTACAATTAGACACAACAGGACATGACAGTAACAGAAAGTAATTTCCCATCTGTGCTGCAGTCACATGCTTGTGGAAGATCAACTCTCTGCAAGGACAGACCCCTCTCTTGCCCAACAGCTTCACACCCGTCGGAGTTGAGGATCAGAGGTAGTGTAATGGAAACAGAAACTAAACAGGAAATCAGAGACTTGGGCTCCATTTCAACTCAAGGTTTAAATAAGTTTTTATTTCCTTCCACCCACCTTTCCTCTACTCCTAGAAATGAGGGAATATAATTCATCTACAAAAAATACAAACTGAAGCCAGAGACATACTGTACCTGTGTAATCACAACAGAGTCTGGCTTCCTTGGCTTATGCTAATTTGCAGCTCTAGGACAAAATTGGGCCCCTCATTGTCACATGCATTTGGAATGGTTTCAGGACAACATATTACCTGATGAAGGTGAATTCCTCCTTTGGTTTCATTTGATTTGACAATCACAGCACATTGATTATTTTGCAATGATTTGGGAGTAAATACGGAAAAGATTGGGTTGTTTTTTTTACTACATCTTCTCAGGAAAATAGAATTTTAAAACATAATTTTCTTAATGTTTCATTATTTCTTAATTTAAAAAACAAGCCAAAAAAAAAAAAAAAAAAAAAAAAAAAGAAAAAAGTAAATGCCTTTTCACATTGGAAAATCCAAATGTTATTTGTTAGGAAAATAAAACAAAACAACAAATCATAAAGGTTTCCCACACATTTTAGTCACATGAAAAAAAAATACTCATCCAATCTTGAAAACACCCAAGTACTAAAAACACCAAAATATCTCTCAATGTACAGTATCAGGCCATTTAGGTGCAAGCTTAAATGAACACAGATTAAATACAGACAGGATCCATATATACAAATGACTACCCTTCCACCTTGCAAAACCCAAAATCCAGATATTACTGCTATCCCAATTTAAAGAAATCTGTCAGGACTTTCACTGGCACCGTGAAAAGTAACATGAATGGCAGAAATTTTGATTGATGTCACTGCCTGCCTGTCAAGTGAAATAAGCAGGGCCAACCTAATCATGTTAGATTAGTGGATACAGACATGATATAATATTTTTGTGTTATAGATATGCATGTAGAGGATGCATGCACAGAATCAGAGGCATATAAACATATCTTTCAATACTTCCATGTATCAAGCAAAGGGTATTATCATCAAACACTTCATGCTTGTGTGTTTGAGGTGGGGTTTTTTGCTTTTACTCCTGTAATCACATACAGGTAAACTTGGTAGATTTTCAAAACTTTGGAGCAGACCTTCCATATATTTTCTGGAGACTTGATTAATTAGTTTTCTTTTTTACTGGTATACTGAACTAAGTAATTTACACTATGAATCTACAGTGAAATTGATGCAACCACCTTTTCTAGATAACAGACTAAGATGCAGATTTAAATACAGAGTCAGTCTATCTTGTGATAACTCTCAATAAATTTTAATATGTGAGAATATCTGAAGACAACAGACCTTCTGCAAGAAGGTCATAGAAAAGAGAAATCTTATCAGGCAAAGTGTGTAAACCAAGAAATTGTCTATTTCAGACATGAAACTGTAATCTGACTACTGTCATCTGATCATTCATCACCAAAATACTTAATCCATTGATACCCTGTTGACTGATAAGTAGAAGAATCTGTAAGGCTCTTCACACTACCAGAAATGATGCACATAGTCCCTACATTATCTGAGAAATGTATCCTAAGAATAGCTCAGAATCAAGATACTTAAATACCACAAGAAAAGTATAGTTAAAAAAAAAAAACAAACATCAAACCAACAACCCCCACCCCCCAAAAATCCAACCTTCCCCAAAACCCCAAACACAACCAAACCAACAAAACAAAAACACATGAAAAAACCCCAACCCCCAAACAAACACACACAAAACAAACAAAAAACCCACAAACCACCACCAAAATAACCCCACCAAAACCCACAAACTAAATCCTCCCTCACAGCACCATACACACACACACGCTAACCTAGGCTTAAAAAAAAAACAACTTGTCAAAAGCATCCAGAAGTGAAGTTCAGCTGGAAAAAGAGGTAAGTCTCTATGACCCCATGCCTAAGGCTCTAGGTGACAAAATGCTTTTTGTATGTTTTAGACCCTGTGTTCAAAATCAAATAAATACAGTTCCCTTTGGTCACTGCATGGCTACAGAGTTCATAACATACAGAAATTATTCCAACTGCATGGAAAAAAAAAATCAGTTTTATTCTATATACTTCAAGTTACAAATTACTTTTCTTTTTTTTTTTGATCTAGGCCCTAATCAATACTAAATCTAAATGTCCATTTGATATTTACTGTATAGAAAGCATTCCATACATCTGAGAGAAAAATATCAACTTTGGGATTTAGATAATATTAAATAAGAGAAACAGCATTTCATGTTTTCATCAAATACACATCCCTTTCTTTGCTTTGAACATAAAATAGAACTAGATTTAATGATGTGTTTTCTTAATTTTGAGCCTGGTACTGAAAGGTATTCAAGTATTTTTTCTCTTCCACTGAGGCAGTCAGATGTACCAGTAACTTTACCTGGACTAAGCTTTGTTTTCTCCATGCTTTACCTAAACTTTATCAAACTTAGTGTAAGGGAAGAGCAACAAAGTTTGGAAGTGAGGGTGTAGCTCCTTAATTCACATTGCATCCCCATCTCCCCTAGCATTTAATCTTGAGTCTTGCAACCTGGCAAAGAGATAGATGATATCAAAGCAGGTCCTGAACAAAATTGCCACAATGTGTGTTATGACTTCCCACTAATTGCACAGTAAATTTAAATTAAATTTGCTCTCACATTTAAATGGAATCTAAGTAAATACATCCATACACCATCCCTATCTAGCCATATAGTAATTTGCACATAATCCAGGTGAGCCTTGGAAAGAACTGAAAAACAATGCAGAAGGCATCTACTGAAATACTTTTGCTTACATACACATAAGCAATACTCACCTATTGTGTTTATAAATATAGCCCAGGCAACACTAGCCTGCCTAAACAATTGGCCCAGGCAAGTCTGATCTGCTCAATGACTTACACTAAAGCAGCCAGATCACACTTTGCTCAGTTTTTGAAGGAACTTTGCAGCATCTGCATGACTCCTGTTTTTCCAGTCTTGGATGTGAATTTAGCTAGCTTTGAAAACGTTTTAGGGCTTACACAGAAATTTTTTAAATGTCAGCTTGAAATTTTTAATTGACTTATTAGCAATATCTCTTCTTTGAATGACCTTTTAGTCCTCCTTATAACATATCACCCACTTTTACTACCTTCTGGCTGACAGCTTTTAATATATTCCTTCCTAGTGGATGATATCATCTGTCCTTGGATGGAATTAACTAAAGCACTACACATTTAAAAGCTGACATTAATCCATATCCACAGATTTTTAACAGCTGCTGGGATAAATATTGTGTTTCCATGCATTAGGTTTTATATAACAATGACTAGTAGAAATAAATTGAGATTAAATATACACTGGCAACATCAAAGCCAAGGAGAAAAAAAAAAAAAAACACTCAGCTGATAAATGCAGTGTTTTAGTGGCTGCATATATCAATGACTAAAAATACTTACTATAATTAGCAAGAATAATTCAGTTATAGCATAAACATAAGGTATATTTTGTTACTATGGCAGTGTTAGATCTCTTGATAATCACATTTATAAAAAATTTCAGTGAAGACAGCGCTGGTTCAAGAGTCAGGTAATGCTCTGTATCTGGCACAAGAAATACAGCAACTATTGTGCGCTGTGTTTCTTTTGCAAAATTGTGTATTTAGGTTTGCACCCAGAAACAGAGGAACAATCAAGGGCCCTGGACAGAGCGGGGATGAGCACTCCAAGTGGTACACAGGGAGGTAGCACTGTATCTTATTTTAAGTGGTAACTGAACAACTCCCTGTGAACTACTGTGAAAATTCACTGTTTGTCAAAGTGAAAAACATACAATTCAACAGAAGCCTTCTCTCCCCTTTCCCTATCACAGAAAACCCCATGCATCAGTAAATCAATGAGAAACACTTGCAATGAACTTGAACATGTCTGCAAGAATTCTTGAAAGTGAACAATTACTTTCACTAGAGCCTTTTTAGTAGCCTCCAAAACTGTTAACTACAGGCCTAGAGTCCATAACAACAAGATAGGGTCTATTAGCCCTGTGCAAATATTTCTGAAAATAACAGCATTAATCTTCCTCAATACACATACAAAACACTTCATAGAAGTTGTTAGGACCAGTGCACGGGCTGACTTTAGGTTGTAAATTAGATATCCCAGACATCATCATTATTATTATAATAACATGGCTCTACCTGAAATTAACTGTGGTTGAGAAGCAGAGAATCAAAACCTTTAGGAACATAACAGGGAGTGCTTAGCTAAGGTTAAGGGTGGGCTATCCCCTCAGACAGAACTATTCCTGTTAATCAAGTCATGTGTACAGGAAACATCTGAAAAAAGGTAATGTGATTGTGTGTTTGACAAGCAG
Source organism: Indicator indicator (assembly GCF_027791375.1). NCBI lineage: Eukaryota > Metazoa > Chordata > Aves > Piciformes > Indicatoridae > Indicator > Indicator indicator. The sequence goes on along the minus strand of NC_072016.1, from coordinate 21,018,094 downwards.
ATGAAATAAACATATGTGTTTTTCCTGAGCTTGATGTGAAGTTGTGGTAAGGAGTAAATATTTGCCAACTTTTCTCTGAAGTTATTATAGTTAATACATAGCCTTTTATGTGCTAACACCTTTAAAAACCAGGTTGGGAACTTAAGACCATCCTTAATATACCAGAGTATGGTTCTCAACACCAGTTAACAGTTATTGTGAACTACATTTTACCTTAACTTAACAGGCGCATTTAAAGAACACAAAATGCAGATTACAGAAGTGCAATAGGAGAATTTCAGTCTGACCCCCTATATCTGCAAACTAACACTTATCTATGCTGACAAATAAGGCAAAATTCAATTACCACTTCTCTCTAAATTGTAGTTCTAGAAAATAAAAAGGATAAATAGACACTGTTTTGTTGTTGCTGGTTTTGGGTTTTTTTTTTCACTAAAGGTCATCAGATGATACTTTGAATGGACCAGAAAACAAATGTATATAAAGCCATCATATGATTTTTCAGACATTTCACAAGTTAAAAATTAACTTTTAAATTAAAAATGCATCTAGACTATGTGGTAGTTACAGGGGAGAACGATTTTAAAGAATATATAAATAATCCATACTAGCTGTAACAGAACAAAACATGTGGGGCTATTAGTCCTTGTAGGGTGCAATAGTTACACAGTTATCTTATGCATAAAGTTTGGGTATTCTTTTCCATCCTGTTTTTAATCCATGCATACACGAGTTTCTTAAATACTCCTCTTTTAAGAGGTTGTGGCTTTTTTTATTATCTTTGGTATTTTGTTATGGTTTTGTTTGGTTGGTTTCGGGTTTTGTTAAACTAAAAAGCATTGGAACTTTAATCCTCCACCCTTGAGCATGAGCAACCTTATTGCTCTCTGTAGGGCTTGCTTTCAGACATCAGATTCTTCTATCCTGTCAATTCTACATTAATTATCAGAATCTTATAACTCGAAAAAACTCAGAAATGTTACAAGTTTATTAGAACTTAAATCATGCAGTTTTAGGTAAAGATGCTGAATGTTTCTTACTGGGCTTTTCATCTGTAATTGCTTACTACAAGTCTGCACAATAAGAAGTAGTAACACTAATTAAATTATGGCTTCTAATTTACAGTTCAGTGAGCTTGGCTGAAAATACTGTAAACTTGCTAACAACTGAGTGAACTTCTTTTGCTATGCCAAATATTTTGAAAGCAATTTTACATATCTATAGCCTTTAATATGGTCAGGACACTCTAGGTCCACGTTTAGCAGATACAAAACTGCAAACCATCAACTGCAATAGTTCTATTATTTAATTCTGATATTTCAGTTTGTATCTCTTTCATGCAACATCTGAGCACCCCAGAGAGAAGTTCCTAAGTCATAGTGCTAGAAGTGTCAGTCATGTCATGCTGTATGAATGCAAATATTGAAAAGGCACACCATTTACAGTTTAATTCAGAAAGAACAAGTCAAGCCTCAATCAAGTGCTGATGACGACACACTTTCTCACCTGTCATCTCACCTGTAATCAACATACCCACATCATCTTCGTAACAGAACAGCATTTTGGATACTTGAGCATGCCATAAGAAACTTTAATTTACATAATTGGACTAATGCCTACCAATCCTACACCAAATCTTTTAAGTCTCACTCAAAAGGCTGCCACCAGCCTTCAGGTCTTCTAACAAAGAGAGGCAGAAGGAAGAAAGGAAATTGCTCCTTGGTGGTTTCTTATCAAAAGACAAGGACTCAAAAGACACAACTTACACTCTCTAGAAACATAGGAGAAAAGTAATGCTTTCTAGGTTACTTTGCAGTCAAACAAATAACAAAGGTTGCTTTATCATATACTTGTGATTCAAAATAACAGAATTATCAAAGACATTTTTAAAGAGATAAAAAATATTTTGCCTCCTAACTCAGAACTTCGTAGAAGGTTCCCACCCAAAAGCCTATTAGCAAGGTTTTCCTAGAAAGTCCTGAACCTACACAATTCCTCATATTTAGATGAAAATTTAGTGCAAGATATGCAAAGGCAATAAAGACATTCCTAAGGACACAGAAACATTTTATAAACACACCACCTTTGCAAATGCAATCCTGCATTCAAGATACTTAAAATACATTTATCATACATTTGTATTTTAACCTGAGATAGACTTACCTATTACACTGTGGGGAAAAAAGCTTATATCTCAGAGACATTCCTGTCATGGCACATTATCCTGCACAGGATTTATCAGCTCTGTAGAAAGATTCCAACTGCATTCTCAACTGGAAACACTAGCTCTCAGTCAATCAATGTTTTTCAGCATCAAGCAACCTATGTTTTCAGGATAGACATTTCAGAATATTCTTACTGGAGATTTTGGGTTTCACAAGACAATACCACACACTAAGTATTTCCACACATGCCAAGGCAAAGAAAGAAAAAAAAAAAAAAACACAACAGAAAATTATATTCATAAGGACATCTTGCCTTAGTCCTTCTTATAGCATCAAATGTGTACAACACAGCCAAATTAACCTTCAGAGTTCCTGACATGAGTGCAATAAAAGTCTGTCAGTAAAAGCTGCCCGCACCCTGAAGAAGTACTGTAGCTATGGTTACATCTCTGTTCTTATAACGGCTAACCATGCCCTCATGGGGGAACGGGATAGGTGCTGCCCATTGTATTGATGCAAATAGGCCAGTAAGCAGATGAAAATTGTCACAAAGCACCTAATTCTGCTTCTTGTGGTCATACTATTAGTGGCAAGAAATCAGGACTAGGACCACAAGCAGTGCTCAGCTGGAGGTCAGGCCTGAATGAGTAGGAACAAGGGGAGGAAGAGCAAGAAAGACCATATTAGCAACTTGGTACCAGCCAACAGTAAATCAGACCTGTTAGCTATATTTAACACATTTTAGCTTTAAAACAGAGAAGAATGGTTTTTTTTATTCACAGGTGTTTAGCTCACATAAATTAGAGGTGAAATAAAGTGTAGATTAATAAATTATTATTACAAATAATTATTTGCACTTCTCTTCAGGGAAAGAATAGGCTACAGATAAGAGAAAAATGAAGTTTTTTTTAAATTGACTTAGATTTATTCATTCTGTTACATACCTTTTCACTCAAAATCTCTACCTGTAGTAGAAATCCCAGTGCTGGATATCCCTGTCTCATAATGCATGCATTCATTCACATGTATGGAGTACCTCCTTCCCCCTTTTTACCTGAGAACTGGGTAAGTTGCATGTTTGGAAAGAACAGAAGAGTGAAGGGGTTTATCTAATACTTGTTTGTGAACACCCTGAATTAATAGAGCAGAAAAAAAATCACAATGTATGTATGATATTGTTCTTCACTTACTTTCCTTTTGAAGTGGAAATATATATATATACACACATAATATGGAAAAGGGAACATATTTATCTGGTTTTAAGACAAAGCTTCAGGCTGAGTTTACAACAGAAAATTGCTGTTATAATAGAAATCGGTTATTTCATTGGAACGCATATAATGTTCCATTTTTAATGCTGTATTATTGCAGAACCTTGGATTTTGTTGTCTGGAAGGGATAACTGCTTTCTTATGACAGACTTAAAAGATATATCTTTTAATTTTTTTTATTTTTATTTTTCTACTTCGTGTTCACATGTGTTGAAGCTCATTGCTTCTGGAAATGAAGATGCTCTGGTGTCAGCTGTAAAATCTGTATCTCACTTCCTCAGACAAGTGGATATTTATTGACAGGGTGTGAGAGAGAAAGAGAGGAGAGACTGCCTGTCCTGAAGCCAGTAACCTTGGTGAAGATGCAATGTCACAAACACCAAGCCATCATTCTCATAGATGTACAGCATATTATTTAAAGGGAAACAAATATCGGCCACTGAATGTCACTGCAAGGACACATCTTCTGCCTCTTAACTAAACTTATCAGTGTTGTGGTTTAATATGGTACCTTTTTCATCCTCCCCTCAAATTCATCTTGCAGAACAGCTCTTGACACTACCAGAGAGCAGTCAAGACTAAGATTTAGTGACGTTTGCTTCAAACAGATCTAGATTTATTGACATTTGTTGCCTGCTTCTTTTCTCAGTAACTGCACACAGGATTAATTTTAACCATTTCTTAAATTCTGAAAAAAAATGCATATTGAAAAAAAAAAGTTCAGATACCCAAATCTGTGCTACTTGCATACTGAGGACCAGAATTTTAATCACAGGACCTTAAATGTGTGGGCAAGGTTTTGCTGCAAGTCAGATGAAAAAGGCACACACTAAACCCTTAGCAAAATGAACACTTTTCCAGTATAGGAGGGAGGATTTATACTACAATGGTTTACACAAACACATGAGTAACAATTGAACATGAAAATAAAGTAGAAGTTTCATCTTTTAGTAACTACTTCAGTAGTTAAATATTGCTCAGCTAATTCAGTCCTTACTTATTATTGTGACCTGAACCTCATGTTAACATCTAAACCCCCAAATTAATACACTGTCTATGCTTCTACTTTTCTACAAAAATTTTATCTCAATAGTTGAACAACAGGAATCTGTTTCTACAAAGACATCTAATTATAATGGTATGAATCCTTATGAATTATATGAACTAATGGATTTCAAATCTAGAAGTGACACTCAGAACTGAACTGCACAATAATATAAATGCTTTAGCTCATATAGATACAGCCATCTCATAGAAACACAGGAGACACATCTATATCTATATTTTAAAAGGATGGATATATTAATATACTCTCTCGACTCTCCTAATGTTATATAGAAGTATTTATTTGCAGTGTTCTACAAAAGATTAACTACTAAATGAAAAAGAACTGCCAGATGCAAATTTAGAAATCCAAAAACACCCAAGAGGCATAACTATAATTATTGCTGAGGGAACCTGTTTAAAACTAAAAATACATTTCCATTAACAACCAAAATTAGTTTTCATTGCCTTTTTCTCAAGTTTTCAGTCAATAACCTTTGATGATAGCACATGATAATGATTCATTAGAAAAAAAACCCTAATTTGTATTTCAGAAGTATGCATATTAAAAAAGTCTGAAATCATACCAATGAAAATCAAATGCCATAAGATGCAGAGGACAGTTTGGGGATGAATAATATTCCACAATAAAAGACTTACAATCAGAGCACATCCTGTACTTGTGCATACAGTTCTACAGGAGAATGATACTAAGATGTATTAATCAAAATAATTTATGCTTAGCTCTGCAAGATATAAATCTATAAATCCCCCCCAATCTGTGCTATCTACTCAGCGTTATCCAAAGTTTATTTGGTGGGAGAAACGCCACTGAGTATGGAAAAGCTGTAAAACATGTTTGCAGATGACATAGCAGATACACAGCAGCTCAAAAGTTGTATGACAAAACCTAAGTTCTTACACAATTTCTACATGTCAGGAAAACACACTTCAGTTTAGTGTATCTTTATAACAACATAAATTTCCAGAACCCTTGTGATGATATCTAATTTATGTGGCTGTCATTGGAAATTGTAGTACAGTGAATTATACAGAATACAAAGCTTAATTATGAACAGTAACCTGGAAATCTTGATTAGAAATCATTTGCTCACTACACTCAGTCTGTAAAAACAATGATGAATTTATAAAGCGTACTGTAATTCCAAAGAAGTTATTACTAGAAAATCAGAAGGAAGGTATAGATTATATAGGAAAATATTTCTTAGGATCACTGCCAAATTTTAACTACACTATCAAATAGACAGTAAAGGTACTAGAGTAGCAATTCTGCTTTACATAAAAATAGCTACTTAATATTCACATAATTTCTTTTTACCTGCAAAAGTAGGCATTGATAAACTATGGGACAGATACTAACATGCTGAGAATTACATGCATTTCTTTAGTGAACCCATGACAGAAGTTTAAAGATATGTTACTGTTCCCATTGGCACCACCATATTATTTCACTCCACTTAAACTACTTGATTGTAGATTTTCAGAAGGACATTACCACTGTGGTGGGATCCTTTTCCCAACACACTTCAGACACTCTCAAAAAAGCAGGTGCACTTCTAATCTGCGTTCACTTTGTCACAAAGGGTACCACAGTTGCAACCACGTTTGCCCAATCTCTGGGCTTCCATTTGCCATAAAAAGGTCACAGGACCACTACAGTGTCATAAAACCGAATATATGATCATTAAATGAAGTCTATGACAACCACATTTCTAGCATTAGGACTGCTTCATCTGGAGTGTACAGCAAATGTAAAAATAGAAAAATCATATAGATCACCCTTTCATGTAAGGGAAAATTTCAACACCAGTATTGTGAAGCATTCACCATTTTCCCTCTGAGAACTCCATTCCCTACTAACTTACTATGCAAACCTCTCTCAGATGAAGAGACCTCATGAACTATACTATTTTATTTCAGAGAAAGATCCTACATGTAGAGATTAAATAAATCATGATTACAACAGTAAACATGTAAATTCTGATCAATAAGTACTTGCCTCCCCCTCCCCCCAACACTAACAGCTGCAATAAAGCTTTAAATGTAAAGCTGAGCACAACCAGCCATAAAAGTATGTAAAATAAATGAGGATAACATAATGAGGGAATCCAACATTCATCTCGTAAATATAACATAACGACCACAAATAAAATGTCAGAGAATCTAATAAATCAATATGGTAGGACAGAGCTATCTTTACGCTTCGCATACATAAAAATATATTTACATGTAGGGTTTTTTTTTGTTGTTGCTTGGGTTTTTTTAAACCAAGTATCACAAACAGAAAAACTGTAAGAAACTTAACTCCTCATTCACGTCATCATTGAAAATGTTGTATTATTTCCATTTTAGTTTTCTACTCATCTGTAGAAAGCACACAACACACCCCATAAAATAACAACTCAAAATGCATTATTATTTAGTATATAAGTAAAATGAAAGTATGCAGTTAGCCCTCTGAATGGACAATTCAGAGAAACTGCTTGAAAGAGTATCTCCAAGAGCAGATGGGGAATCCTGCATAAATTCAGCACTCTTTGCAAAGGCAGATGTTTTGAAAAGCAATTCATAATCATGGATATTTTCTAAATATCAACTGAGAATTGATACCAAGTATTTAACTACATAGGTTACACAGATTTAGTATTGCAGCACAGGAAATCCATCTATATTAGTTCCTACTTTGAAAACATGAAGTGGTACGTATGCACAATAGCTACAAACAGAACATAGTACAGACTCAACAAACACCATTTTTTTAATTCAAGCTCTGTCCCAGATTCACTTGGTAATATGTTTCGAGATCTTTAAAGTTTGTTAGCACTTTAAGGACTAATAAAGCACGTAAACTAAAACCAGCCCACAATAGTACAATATGCTGGAGCACATACTCATAAAAACCTGTTCTATGTCTCAGAACTGGATTTTCATAGAATAGCTTGAGTTGGAAAGGACCTTAAAGATCATCTTGTTCTAGTGCCCCTGCCATCAGCAGGGACACCTCCTACTTGATGAGGTTGCTCAAAGCCACATCCAGCTTGATCTTAAACCCTTCCAGAGATGAGGTGTCTACAACTTCTCTGGGCAACCACCCTCATAAAAAAACAAAACAAAAAAAAAAAAAAAAAAAAAAAACAACAAACCAAAACACCACCAAAAAACCTTATTTCTAATGTCCAAACAAAATCTACCCTGCTCTAGTTTAAAACCATCACCCCTTGTCCTATCACCACATGCCCTTATAAAAAGTCCCCTCTCCAGTGTTCCTACAAGCAGTTTTTTTGCTCAGTCTTTTGTATGTTCTACCATGCAGGTAACCAGCACCAGAACAAGAGGACGCAGTCTCAAGCTGCGCCAGGGGAGGTTTAGGCTGGAGGTGAGGAGAAAGTTCTTCACGGAGAGAGTGGTTGGCCATTGGAATGTGCTGCCCAGGGAGGTGATGGAGTCACCACCCCACCCCTGGAGGTGTTCAAGAGGGGATTGGACATGGCACTTGGTGCCATGGTTTAGATAGTCATGAGGTTTAGGGTGACAGGTTGGACTCGATCTTTGAGGTCTCTTCCAGCCTTCTTGATTCTATGATTCTATGTCCTGCCAGCTGACACCAATGGTGCCACAGGGGAGATAAATATCAATAATTCTATTAATAGGCAGAAGATGGCATTAAAACAGCTGATAGAAGAATGCAGGTCAACATTCTTCCCATGGTTTGCCTACACCACTTAGCATAATCCACACAGAAATAAAAATCTTTCTGCTTGGTTTGGGGACCAGTCTTAAAACAGTTGCTTCTTTTGATCATCAAGAAATAAAACATTGGTTTTGCTAGAATGGCTGTACAATAAAATGCACACTGTGATAGTGGTGTATAGCCAATGGTTGTTGGTTTCAATTTCTAATCTACAAGCTTTCAAAAATGTCTCAGATAAATTACAACCTAGGCAATAAACAAAAGTTTCTATATACTTCATAAAACCAAGCATCTCAGAAAGCTGAGAAGACCGCTTCCATATTATACACATTTGATGGCCACTAAATTGACATTTAATCTAAACTAGAGATTAATTACTTGGAGCATAATTAAACATTACATCAAACACTTAACTATCCTCTGCATTAAATATTGAGGGCCCCTCTGCTGTAGCATGAAGGTTTTTTTCAAGTACTCTATAGTTCAATGTAACTTCCCATTGCAATGTAAAGAGGATCAGCACTGCTAACCATTTGTGTCTCAGACTAGTAATAGTGTCATCACAGATACTCCAACAATGTCTAAATTTGGATATTATCTTTTCAACACAACTTTTAATTTTTTTCCAGTAGACTCCACTTTACTTATTTGTCCTGTCTTACTGGGAAGCCTTAAAATCAAATCTTACTCCCACAGTCAGGAAATCATTTCAACTTAATCCCATAGGAAGAAAAAAAATATTTTCCTCTCTTGGCCAATACCTATTGTTGACCTGGAGAGTTGTGTAAGTTTTACTGTCTTCTAGACTTCTTTTTAGTATTTCTCTTACAGAGACCAAAATTGAACTACTTAAACATTTAGCAAATTCATCTTGCAACAAAAAGCACTACACAGGTTAAGTAACTGTTCTTGAAGAAGAGAATCAAATTCATCTTGTATCAAAGCTTCAGAGAAGTAATTTTCTGAGGGTCATCTGAGGCAATCCTCAATATCAATACAAGCTGGGGGATGATGAAATTGAGAGCAGCCCTGAAGAAAAGGACTTGGTACTGGTGGATGAGAAGCTGGACATGAGATAACAACGCACACTTGCAGCCCAGGTGGCCAATCGCATCCTGAGCTGCATCAAAAGAAGCATGGCCAGAAGATCAAGAGAGGTGATTCTGCCTCTCTGCTCTGGTGAGACTTCACCTGCAGTACTGTGTCCAGCTATGGGACCCCCAGCACAAGAGGAACACAGACCTGCTGGAGAGGGTCCAAAGGAGGGCCACAAAGATGATCAGAAGGCTAGAGCACCCCTCCTACAAAGACAGGCTGAAAGGATTAGGGCTGTTCAGCCTAGAGAAGAAAAGGCTCCACAGAGACCTTATAACTAAATTTGAATATCTGAAAGGGACCTGTATGAAGGCTGGCAAAGGACTGTCTAGAAGGGCCTGGCGTGACAGGAGGAGGGGCAATGGCTTTAAACTGGAGCAGGCTAGATTTAGGTTAGACATAAGGAGGAATTTGTTTACAAGAGTGGTAAAATACTGAAACAGGTTGCCCAGGGATGTAGTTGAAGCCCCATCCCTGGAGACATTCAAGATCAGACTTGATGTGGCCCTGGGCAGCCTGATCTAGTTGGAGGTGTCCTTGCTCAGTGCAGGGGAGTTGGACAAGATGACCTTCAAGAGTCCCTTCCAACTCAATGCAAGCTGGGAAAAAGTTCAGCTGTTTCCCATCCATTTTTTTTTAAATGAAACTATGTATACATAAACTGGGAGTTATATAAGCATAAGTAACCACAGACTCACAAAATGGCAGGGGTTGGAAGGAACCTAAGGAGATCATCAAGTCCAACCCACCTGCTAAGTTGGGCTTTATGATGCCTTAGTAGAAGATAACCTGAAGTCACAACTTTTGTGAAAAAAGGTAGAAGTCCCACAAAACACATATTTGTATGTCTTCCTCTCTCCACAACTGTTTCTTTAATGCACAGATCATGTAGCGATATAAAATCAGGTAAGTGTACATGAGCCTAAGCTTTTATTACACTATACTTTTATATATACATATCATTTATATATGTATTGTTTTAAACATGTCCATGCTCTCCTCCCAGTTTTTCTGTTGTATATAGTTTTATCCTTTTATTTGTAACCTTTTCCTTTCAGTCTTTCTCACCTTCCTATTCAAATGTGTTCCATATTACCTCAACATCTATAATCAGTTTAGATCAGAGAAGACATGAAAAGCTGAAACTATAAGCTAACATCCTAGACAGTAATTCCTTTGTTTCAAAGAAAGTTCTGTGACAATTCACTTTCTCTCTGATTCCAAGCAGGTCTGTTTGTATTTCATGAAATGAGTGGTGGTGTGAATGAAGGCATATTTTAGACATAATCAGATGATACACACAAGGAAGTTCAATCACAACGAACTAAAATTAAGATATTTTGCAAGAGTGTTAAATTATTTCAGAGAAGGCGTGGGCTTTAAAAAAACCAACCAAACATACATATGAACAGATATACACTATTACAGAACTATGGATACATTTTCTTCAAGATACATTTACACACCAGTCTGAGTTATTACAGCATACACATGACAATTTTTCTCTTCCCCAATACTTTCTTAATAACAAGTTTCTTATAGCCATGTAATTATATCTAGCTGATATAAATGAGAATCACCTCAAATCCACATTGACTGGAGGAACCCTGCTTGACAGGAACAGTAGGTTCAGCTTCAGACTGACCCAATGCGTAAGGTACAGCTATTATTCTGACCAAATAATTTTCCAACAGCAATACCTGCTGTTTTCATTAATCTACACTTTTGGATGCACTTTCTGCCTTTCAGCAGTCATGCTACAAAAGGTGGGTTACTTAAGAAACAATTAGGTCCGTATACAAAACAATTTGCAGGCAGTCTTACTCTTTCAGCTTTCTAAGTGAAGTGCCTTTCAAGGCTGATTTATAACACTGTCGTCTTCAGAAGGCAAAATAATTAATAGGAGCATGGACTTCTAATTTCAGTGACTTCCAGAGAAAGTGGATTTCATTTGATTTATGATGGCCAGTGACTTTGCATTTTATCAGTTCATTCACTCATTATTTATGCTGATGACCAATTTCAATGGGTCGCTATCATCTAACTCGCTACTAATCAAAGAGAATTAGGGTTCACTGCATTATTTAGAAGCCACTAATTTATCTTCAGAACAAGTATCAAGAATAGTTTGGGGCCTTCTGCACTAAAATGAAGCCCAGCTGGCTAAGTCACAGCATTTGCTTGGTATTACAAATTAATGTCGTAGGGGCTACTTGCAAGAACTATGAGCTTTTACATAAGTTTTAAAATGAGGCAGACTGTACAGAGAGAAAATAAATATGAAACATTGAAACAAAAGAATGAAACACTTTCCATCTGACCTACTATGTCAAAATATTTTAAATATATGTTTTCCTTTCCCTCTGCAAACAATTCAGATTTTTTTTTTAAATCTATTTTTCTTTGTTAACTAAATGGAAATCTTGATGCCAACACAATTCTAGTTGGCATATTTCTCATTTCCAAACCATTTGAATGTATTCTGGACATAAGAAAATAGATCTGACTGAAATTTAAGCATACAAAATTAGAGTTTTATCAGAAAGTAATAAATACCAAATCATATTCAATCATCTCAGAAAAAAATCCTCCTGTAAAGGAGAAGAAAAAAACCCCTGCAACATTATAGTTGCCTGTTTCACTCCTGGTGAACAGAGAGCATTTCAATATTTTGAAACCTTTGCACTTGGACATCCATTCATCCTGTGATTTGCTGGGGGCTGTCTATACACCCCACCCTGTGTGAACTGCTCACAGTGGATTTTGATCTTCTGGTGTAGATGCATGACCTTTCTAAAACTCAGGTGAAGTACACAGTCAGTAATTTATCAGAACAGCACCTCCACATGCCAAGTAATAATTTGGGACCTTCTCGTAAAAGGGCAACAGTCTCTGTTCTGTTTTATCCAAGCTTCAAGTGGTAAGCATAGATGGAGGAAAAGAAATAAAAGAGAGATACAGAAAACAATGACTCCTTGGGGCCTCTACCTACACTTGTGTCAGCCTTCCTGAAAATATCATCCATTTCTCCTTAAACAAACCTGAACTTTAAATGTGTGAAATCAAAGATTTCCAAGCCTTCTTCATACCCTCAAGGTCCACAGGGCAAGAAGAAAAACTGTCACCTTTCAAGCCAGAGGAATGGTCCCATGTCAGTATTTTTCTCTGCTGCCACTACTCTTTCACCAAATAGAGGTAGGGTGTCAAAACTAAGCTGTTTAACAGCCATTTCAACAAACTTTTAAATTATTTTTTAAAAGTTTTTTGTTAAATAAAAAGCATCTCCACACTGTCTAAATTGCAAGTTTTATTTCTAGCACCTACAGAGGCCTTCCTGCAAGCAAAGGATGACTCCTTTAAGTTTGCCAATAGTCAGTAGTCAACGCACTGGGGCATTAAAATTAGTAAAGCAAAAGCTGAATAATTGTACTACCACATGACACCAAGGCAAGAATCTTGAAAGAAAGAATTAGGAAAATTATTATACAAAGCTACCAGGTTTATTGGACAAAATTGGTATTTTTGTTGCCAAACAGTAATTACAAACTGATTGAAATGACTAAGTAGCCATTCAGATTAGTGTTCATCAGTGTTTTGTTCACATAAACACAACACGCTCATCATACTAATGATCTGAAATAAAACCTATGACTTGGCAGAGTTTTCTGCACCATAACACAATTTCCATTTCATTGCTAGTAAAATCAAGCTGAAACACTACAAACCAGGTTTGTCTATACACTGCTTGCATTTTCTTTCCTGTTAATAAGCATTAAAAGGATTTTCCTCAAAAAAGCATTTACACTTAAATTACCAAAATTCAGTCACTTCTATTTCTGTTACTGAAACCCATCTGTACACTGAAGCCTCCTAAAAGTATTCAAATGTATGCATTTATAACAGTAAATATTTTTTTTTTTTCTACTAAGGAATGCATTTTTACAAAAAAGTATGTAAATCAATGAAATCTGCAAACAGGCTCTTTTTTTTTTTTTAATGGAAGTTAGGAAGTCTTTGGTCTGATTGAAAATACTACATTAAATCCTTAAAATATAAGATTATTGAAAACACTCTTATGCACACAGTTTTTCCTCCAGGAGAAAAGAGAAGGTTTTTTTGTTCAACTGTTGTTTGTTTTCAATTTTTCACCTTGAATGCAAAATTTACAAATGTTCTAAGATATATAAAATGGCTCATACGCTTCAGAAACCCTTTTCTACAGCCAGCACTATGCCAACATTCAGATCAGATTTTAAAAAACCCTTAATTTAGAGTAATTAGCTAATACGGTGAATACTAGTACTAATGTGAAAATGGCAAGACAGTAAAAGATCAGGATCTTAGCAGCATTTGCCTCACACACTTATTACATAAAAGAAGTTTAATTAATGCACTACAAATACTGAGCAAGTGAAGTCTCCTGAATGCCTCATTTGGACAGACAGTAACAAAAAAGTAATTTATAATTTATGGAAATCCTGATTGAAATTCTCAGGCAGACCTATTTAATATATCATGTGAAACTAAAAAAACAAAACAAAAAACCCCAAACAAAAAAACCCCACACCACACTAGTTTTCCAATAACCTATATTCCTTAATGTACAGAGAATAACACCACAAGACAAAGATGTGAGAAGTGGCTTACATCGAATAAAACAGAGACAATATTTTCCAAGCTGAACAAAACTATAAGACCAACAGGAATATGTCCACTAAGGCCAAGAATTAACCTATGTATTATTAAAAAAACACATATATGCATGGCAAATGGCATGAAGATTAGTTTACTTGAACTGTGGAAGCAAAATCCATGAGCATTTGCAAAGCCCTTAGTCTAAGGGAAAAGATCTTTATTACCACAGAACTGTCACACATACTTTCTCTGGGTCTTCAAGACCACATCTTAATGATGTGCAAGATCCACCACAAATCATAACTGGATTCATCTCAGTAAAAGTAACAAGATTCATACTAGCAAAAAAATTTTCTAGGTGTTCTGGAAAGGGATATGCTTCAAGACCAAAATTCATCTCTTACCTTTGCATACTGGTATAATCACCAAACTCTGTAGAGGTCTCCCTTATGTATACGTATGTGAAGTTATTGTTCAAAATCAGTCATAAAATTCACAATTAAATAAAAAAAAGGCAATAAAAGTGCTGTCTGACTTAGCTTCTTTTTTAAAAGACATTTTTAAAATAATTATACATTTGACAATGCTATGAATTAGAATTAAAACTTCATTTTTATATTTGTTACTGTAAGTAGCTAGAGACATTTTGCATTTTCAACAATTGAACAAATAGATTTTTAGACTCTGATATGACCTCTTCAAGCAAGCAGCTGTAAAACTTCCATTGTTCATAAAATTCTGCATATGTACATCCCCAAGTCCCCCCTTCCACTCAATATATATGAAAATGCAATTTACTGTATGTCAAATGAAAAATGCAGTTTTCAAATGTGTGACAACAGGTGCTAGTTAAATGATCAGACACTATTTGTTACCTAGTCTCTTACTCTCATTTGCAGCATGATAAATTGCATTTTACTAGAGTACTGCGATCTAAGGGGTCCTGACATGCTTTTATTGATTTGCATAGGTTATATGCATGTATTCCTGTTTGTAGGCAAATAGTGCCACAAGTAAATTCAAGTCACTGTGCCTCTGTTTCAAGAAAATTGCAGTCATCACAGGGGAGCCAAGATGGAGTGAGGTTGGGTAAAAGAGACATGCAGCCCATTGGAATCTTAGAACCGCTATTAAGATTTATAGGCTGCAGGATTCTTTTGGGCTTCAGCATTATTCTTAGTAAACCCTTTCTGTCTTCAGTTGTTTATAAAAACTGGCAGCTTTAGCAAAGACAGAAGCTGATGTTGTAGGTAGCACAATTTAACATAATAGTGATAGCCTCTCCTCTAAATATCCTGATAGTGATTTTCAAAGAATAACAGTGCATATCCTTGATTCCCTTTACTGCAATTTGAAAGGTTTTCTTATTACTAAACAGTAATCTTCTCACCTGCATTTACACAACACTTTGTAGTCACCTTTAGTTAACATATCTGTCCTCTCTTACCTCTTCTCAAGTCAGCCAGTATCATTATTCCTCTCTTAACAAAAGGAAAAGAATCTTGCATTGAAAGTTGAGATACCTTCCCTATGGGGTAAAAATAGCAACTCTAGAATTAGGAATGGAATCTTTCACGATAGCATTTTCTTTAGGCTGGAAAAGATCCACCATCATCACAATTTGCATATAATTCCCCCAGGTCAGTATCAGCACATGCACGCATACCAGCATTCACCCCATTAACTGAAAAGAAAGCTGCTGGAACATACACAACACCCATGCAGGAAGATTATCTCTATGCATACACACACATCTTAGTGTATCACAAATGCTGGAGCTGGCATGCAATGTTCAGACTGGTGTCAACCTATACAGGCTACTGATCCAATCATTTCCTTGTAGATTTGCACATTACTGATAAAAGTTCAGGTTACTGGGTAACCTGTTAATCTATCAGGAAGAGGATTTAGACTTGACAGGCATACTTACACCTCAGAGTATTCAAGGAGCTCTTATTTGGTTGTTATTTCAGCACTTAAAATTTATTGAAGAAGTGTTTCGGTGTGGGTAGTTTGACATAAACTTCGATGGAATTCAAGTATTTTATTGTTCTCCTTAAAGTCAATCAAAACTAACCTAATTGTAAACTTAAGCACAGGGGGAAAAAAATAAAAAAAAACTAACAACAAAAACCCCAACACAGAGAAATACAGAAAGCAACATCCTAATTTGACATAGACAATGCCATTCATATGCCACTAATTCTAACTACAACTACTTGTGTGGGCCCCAACTAGCAGCTAAAGTAACTGTCCACATTAGAAATTTTACTTCCTTACAGGTTTCTCACTTTATGAATAATCAACTGCAGACTGCGTTTACAGAGACTATAAATTGAATGGATCACCACATCAAGACACATCCTGAAAACATTTTTGCTTACAGTCCACCTAGTGTATGTTTCCATACCATTTAGCAGATGAAAATGATATACTGACTGAGGTAGAGAAGCACAGTGTGGGAAGAGTTATATCTGATTTACACTGAAACTGGGAGTTCATATTAAACAAAGTATGGCTTTTTAAGATTAAACCTACTTGGAAAAGCCATCATGAATAAAGCAACATTGCTAAATACTCTTTTAAATTGTACACAGAAAGCTGTCTCCATTGGTACATTTGTAACAGACAAGTGACTATGCCACAAATTCACAACTTCAGTATTAAGTGATTTTTGTGGAAGCAGTATTTAGATAGTTCTGCCTATGAGGTTCACAGTATAGTTTGAGAAGACTTGCAGGCCCAATACCTTAAGCTTCAGCTGCTCATTATACCCTCCACGCTTACCTTCAATTGCAACAACTCTTTGTTGAGTTTCATGGCAAGCAGTTGACTAATAGTCCTTTCTTTTCTTATACAATTCTTGGCATGGGTTAGTTTCTGATCTGGTCCACCATTCATCCTGAACTATACTAAGAATGAAACACATGTCTTATGGTCAATGGAAGTATAGGAACAGATGCAAAGGACTATGTAAGTAAATTACACAACACTACATTGACAGGTAACTGTCAAATGTTGCATGCACTATTTATCAGAAGAATTTTCAAAGAAAATTTGAAGAGGTGAAAATGCTGTGGCTTACTAGATGCTTTTGTAAAAGCATGCAAGGCAGCATAGAATAACGAATGTGTTCTGTCTTTAAATAATTTTATACTAAAGAAAATACACAGTCATATAACTGGTATCAAATTTATATGGATGTAAACTTTCAGAAGAAGAGGCTTTGTGAAAAAACGGGTCCAGCTACTTTTACCTATCTACAAAAACCATATTTGACTTTAAATTCCATTTGAATATAAACATTTAAAGGCAGAGGAATCACAGGAACGTCTAAGCAGACCTTGCTCCCCACAATCGGACACTCACCCATGAATGACAGGATGATTTACAAAAGATGAGAAAAAAATTCTGTCATTTTCCCAATAACATTCAAAATCTACTTAAAGCAAATTTATCAACCTGCCACTGCAATTTATTTCCTTCAAGTCATTTAGTTAGAGAGAGCAAAAATATCTATGCTGCCCTGAATGAATTCAAAATTGAAATTTACTTAAGTCTCCTAAAATGGTACACAACAGAAAATAATCTTGCCTATTACCACTCTGCCAGTAAAAAAAGCATTACCTCCAATGTGTCACTACTGTCTGCACTGCGTTTACTGGGCTTATTCTCTAGCCCTGGGCTCACATTCATGCATAGCTTGTAGCAAGCCTAACTTACCAAAGGTTTTGCCTATTAAAGCAAACTTCCAGAAACAGGTTAAAATTCAAAACCCATGATATTTTACTCAGGTCATTGACACAGGCTGCTATTCCAGAAGGATATCAACCAGCTCCCAAGCTTACAAGTATTCCTTCTCTTCACGTACAAAAGATCAGTTCATACTTGTACATCCTTCCCTGTAGAAGTGGCCACACCACCACAGTGAAAGTCTCTTTTTAGGAAAGAAATTAAGCATGATTGGAATAGCCAGCAATCTGACTGGGCAATAGTAGTTACTTGAAATCAAAGCACAGAAAGGTATTATTAACAAGGACACCAGCTGATCTCTCTTTAGTGATAAAATTCTTCAGGCTAAAAAGAATATATGATAGCGTTTTTTTCATAACTAGGCAATAAAAAAAAATATAAAAAGAACAGACCCTGTGTACCTTGCAAAAAACAAAGTTTGCAAAATAAAAAGGTAGATAGAGAACGATAATAAAAAAGTTTTTTTAAAAAAGGCAGCTTTAGAAGCCATATATTG
Organism: Indicator indicator; assembly: GCF_027791375.1. Lineage (NCBI taxonomy): Eukaryota > Metazoa > Chordata > Aves > Piciformes > Indicatoridae > Indicator > Indicator indicator. The sequence continues at coordinate 20,999,923 of NC_072016.1, read as the reverse complement.
CAAAATTCAAGCCTACAGAACCATAAAGGGCTCTTGAGATTTCCTACTAAAGACCTTGCCTCTGGTACGAATCACCTATTTGTATTAATCTCAGAGAAGATAGGAAAGATTGTTCAGTTTCTCCCTAATGAGAGAAGTTTAACATGGTTGGCATAACATTCCATAATAGTATTTCTATGCAACATCTTCACTAACAGTTCACAAGCCATCAAAAATTTAACAAAGAAAATTATAATTAATATTACAAAACATGGAGTTACATGCACATATTACAGTAAGTGTATGAGGGGGGTTTTTCCTCCCTCTCCTTCAGCTCTGTGGAGAGATAATTAGTATTGCTTGCCTTAAAATTAATTTGTTGGTGCAAAACACATTAAAGACCATCATTTCCATGCTGGAACACACCTCTAGAAAGTAAGCAGGCATTTACACAGACAATCATACAACTGATCACTGTATTACCTCTCATGGCTACAGTACTTCAAAGCCATGTTTTTCCCATTTTTTTTGTCTCTTCCCCTGTATTCAATGCCATCTTCCTGCAACTTTCACTTAAGTTGTAATCCTGTAAACACATTCTGTGCTTGCCTAAGTTCACACATGGAAATAGTTTGAACACACCTGTTGTGCAAGGCAAAACACGCATAGGAAAATTCCTAGGAACCTGGCAGGAACTTCAGAAGTAGAGGGGATCCCTAGCTCATACAAATACTTGGGAAAACTTGTAGCACCGTTTTCTCTACAAGAACACATCTATTGCTGTGAAAAACTACACGATTTTTACATAAATGACTCATAATTAAACTCAACTAGAACATAAAAACACTTTGCTGACATTTTATGGACGTAGATGAGCACCACAAACGTAGCTCTCTATCACAAAAAGATTTTCAACTACTTGTAAAAGAAGACGTGGAAGATACTGCATTGTAACAGTTCATCATTACAGAAGAAAGAATAAGAAAGATCAGAAGAACTTTAAAATATTAAAGATAAAATGCAAAAGGCTCCAAGCCTTTTGGACATCAGGAATTGAAATCTGATGCAGAGATATACATTACAATTAACATCCAAGACTGAAAGTTTGAGAAATTCCTGGAAAGATAAGGTATAAAGGAATTTTCTTACGCAACAGAGAAGCAACAAATCAGCATTATCATTTAAACTGTCAAAAAAAGGTTAATTCCATAGATCTAAAGAATTTTCAGGGCATCCTTTGCATGTTCAGACATTTATATTGGGATGTTTGTCAAATAAAGGGACTTGAAGAAGGAAGAAAGGAGCCATGTCAAACCATACGTGCAAACTCAAGAGGCTGACATGCTGTCATCATGCATAAGCAGTAAATCTATCTGTATTTTAGAAGCCCTCTATCTAAACCCTGCTCCCCCTGTAAAAAAGTGTGTTCAGCAGTATTCTAGCACACACACTTTGTTTGTGCTTATTAAATAAAAAAGAAAAGATCACCTTCAACCATATTAATGATGGACTGGTGGATGAAGGATGTCTGTGAAAATTCACAACATCTGTTTGCTCCACTCTCTTCTCAGCGTGCTGCACCTATTCCTCATGCTTAATGATGCTCATCCACTCTGCAAGTTTTACGAACAAATGTGTGTTTAGCCACATTCATCATTCTGAATGAGCGTTCTTGATGAAGCATCCACTGGCCTGTTTCGCTCTTTCTGCTACACTTTAACAAATGACAACTGCTCTACGTATTTTTCATTTGTTAAAAATAAAAAGCTAAGTGAAGAATAGGCCCAGCAAATTTTTCTTTCATTCCACTGCTAACTTTACTAGAAAATGGAATACTACATGCATTTAAACTGTATACAAGTTCACATGTACAAATCTAAATGGTGCATACAAATGTATGGTAGTTTCAAAACTACACAGCAGAATACAGTGTTTCAATAGTATGCCAGAAAAACATCCTATCTCACATCAAGAGGAGTAGTTTAATCATCTCATGAAAATGATGTATTAAGTCCCACTGTGATCATCTAGGGGACTGATTCTGTGATGTACACAATGCCTTGACATGAGACACTTGGCATCTTTTGGTACTAGGCCAGCAATACATCACAGTGTACATCTGCCTTCCATTTGCCAGCTTTCCTCCTTTAAAGTGCATCAATATTTAAAGGAACATAGATATTTCACTGAAAATATGGGTGCTATAAATGCCATCTTAGGAATCAGTTCAACTGTAAATAACATTGCATGTCAATTCATGAGATTTTCTTATCAGTTACAAAATTAGACTATAAAGAACATAAATGAATAATCTAAAACTAAAGAATAAAATCTAGCACAAAATGCTCAGATGTGGAACGTCTTCAGAAGTTCTCTCTCCGAATTTGGAGCAAACCACAATTTTCATTTGAGTTAGTGCACAGAAAAATTAAAAGGTTTATCCAAATGATAAATTTTCCAAAACATATCTTTAAGAGACTATTGATGCAGTATACATTTGCATATTTTCAGACTCATCTTCTGGTAATATTTTTTTTATGTTTCCAGGAACTATATAGATTAAATGATATTTTTGTGAAGGCATCATACCACTGCTTAATAGTATTTGTATGCTTTACTGATTGAGCCTTCGTGAGAACTTTTGGTCTGTACTCGTTGTCGGGGTTCATCCAAGAGTTAGATCAAGAAGGCCAGTAGGTAGATCAGATGAAGCACATTAGATTCTAAAATATTAATTACTTCCATTACAAAGAATGTTTATTGCAAGACAGGCATCTAAAATACAGGCAAGTATTGTGGTTATTGCTTTCATGTTACCCTTTCAATAATTAGGTTAGGGGGGAAATTAGATCCTGTAAAAGGATATGTATCTTGCCATAGGTTGCCTTCCTTCTAAGAAGCTATACAACAATTTTCCTTAGATAATGTACTTTGTGATATCTCATAACGAAATAATTACAGACCAAAAGAAATGAGGGAGGAGGTTTAAACTTCTATTTCAAATGGAAATATCCTCTGTTTATAAAAAACAAATTCTAAACTCAATTATGCACAGACCAAAAAAAGACATGACAATTCAGTAAGAACTTATAATTCAGTGAGTAGGAGGATCACGAATCAAACACGTAGCACTTCCAATATCAAAGCTAGTTTAAAAAACTGTACTGCTTATGAATCTTTTAAAATCCTTCAACACACATAATAACCCAAATAATTTCTTACAAAAACAGATAAAAAGTAACCATTAAAACCTCTTTCTTTAAATAAATTAATACTAGCAAATTAATAAGGTCACTGAGAACAGTATTTCTCCTAACAAAAATAACCTTCTATGCTAAATTATATCAATTCCTTAAACTTAGAGACTGGCTAACATGCAAACAGGCAATGAGTGGGCTAATTACCAGAATTCAGACTTTATCCAACCTGGGAGCGTTATGGTCACATGCAATTTTACAAATTAAACCCTATACTATTGGTATGGTTGGTCAGAAGAATGCTACTTTATCCTGTTTCTCAGACTTCACACAACTTAGAAGGCACCAAAACATTTAATAAATAAATTTTTAAGTAAAAATCAGTATCAGCTTCAAGATTATCTGAAGCCATTAAATCAGAGATATCGAAGGGCAAATTTACCACAAAACAGCACTTGTTGGTAAATTATGTTCCATGACAAAAACGTATGAAATTATGGAGTACAGATGAAAAAGTACTCAAATTAAATAAAACTCATCAGAAGTCACCATGCAATGGTGCACTCTTCCACAAATCAGTATAACATAAAATGGAGATCATGAATTTCAAGAATTAGTTTGCTGCTAAAGTTTAGTAAGAACTTCCTGTGGTGTCCCAACACGGATAAAAAGCAGAAGAAAGAACTACAGAGTAAGTCAAATAAATTGCATAAAAATGTAATTACTAAAATTTAGTAGAATCTGCAGCAAATGTCTGTTCAGGCTTCTCTGAGGTATAGATACTCAAAGAATCCATTCTTGTGCTTAACAGAAAATTGTCCATGTCAAATTTATAAGCTATATAGAAAATATTCCTCTTCAGATATCTACAAAGAACACTGTAAAAGAACTGATAGCAGCTGTGTATTTTTGTTATTAATAGGAATTTTTAATTAAAATACAATATACCAATTACTAGTTCCTTATAAAAGAGTGTCTCTATCGTATTTCAGAAACCAGGTCCCACAGAGGATTTTTTTAATATTAAAAAAATGGATTTACATTTTTTGCTACAAATGCTTTTTTCTCTACTGTAAAAGAAGTCTATATCTGAAAATAACAGAAAGGATTTATGCAAAAATAACCTCAAGGGGATCATTACAGAAACACAAAACATAATTTTCTACTGGAATTGTAGAGTGTATTTGCAATAGATATTTAAAACTATAGCTACAAAATACAGAAAACATACAAGGAACAGGATTTAATAAAACTGCAATAATTCAAACTGTATTTTTATTTAAGTGACAGACTAAGTAACAAAGCATAGTTTCCAAAGGGGACGAACCTTTTGCTAGTTTAAAATTAAAGTGATATTAAAATCTATAAATTTATTTTGTACTATGTAGAGTCATAGCCATCACAATCAGTCTCATGACTTAGCATATGCTTATAGACAGTTTATTAGAGTTCCTGGAATAAATCTATAAACATAATCACTTGACAGAATTAAAAAAAAAAAAACCAAACACTCAAAGCAACAAGTACAATTCCATACTTCTATAAACAACAGAATCTGAGAAACAGGATGGTAGTTCTCTTACCCATGCAGAACAGCAGTGAGAGCTGTGAGCACTCATTCCTGTCAGAATTAAAAGTAGCAGTCTACTTTGTAAGTAGTCCCAACAAGTACACAAATATCACTGCACCCTGCTATGACTGGCAAGGGAAGCCAGAGAACTTGCAAGGCAGGTACAGTCTAAGACATATATCAACTCAAACTGTACAATAGGTCTCAAGAAACACATCATAGTACTTTTGAGAAAATCGGAGCACAAATAACCCATAAATTACTGCAAATTACTCTGACAAAAATAAGTCCAAGCACATCTGACAGTAAAATTACACTCTCCTCAACAACAGTATCCCTTAGGTAATCCCACCTCTCTCCCCATCCTGAATGTTAAATTGTCTCTTAGCTTTATAACAAATCAAGACTAAAAGCTACACACTGGCAGTAAAGCACTGGTTTTCATCTTACATAAATTTTATTTCTTCTCAATAGCATTAAGTGTGGTATATTTTATGAAAATTATGAAAAGCATCACAAAGAAACAAAATGTAAATGATGCAACAATTCAAAGCATCTGAAGGGCACTGTTTCTGCTGTCTGCAAGAACATCACACAGTCCCTTCCTCTATTGCAAGTTGAGTCTTTACTTTTCCACAGAACAGTAACGCCTGTGAACCACAGGGAATTGTGCTTCATTTTCAACCTCGAGGAAGCAGAAGGGTTAATATATATTAAACCTGACCTTTAAACCTGAAAACAATGCTAAGTCATTTATAAATTATTAAAGATCAGCACCTAAGGATAAGATTTCAGTTCTTTGACAAAGGTTATGTCTTAAGCCTTGTCTTCTTATGGACTGAATCAGAGGCTCTGTACAAGTATTGCTTCTCTTTTTCTGGTTTCCCCATTCCTATATGTGATCTTATCCAGCAATGAAGGCAGGTCATGTTTTTTCATCTGCTGGATCAGTCTCACACATAATCTTACACACAGAAATCACAGATGTGTGAATAGTGGCAGGATGTGGTAAGGCAGAAGTTGGAAGAAGTGCTGACAGAGAATATTTGTGGCTTGATAACATATACTTCAAAAAGTCATTTATATATCCAAACAACCTAATTCTGATGTTTTCCACTGGGGACAATTCCATATCCTAAACCAGACTCTTGAAATTTTTCTCCTACTTACAGGTAGTTCCAATCCAAACGCTGCTCTTCATATTTTTGTTCTATCCTTTTAAAAAGTTGCTCCCCTGTATTTTTAACTGCACTTCTCCTCTTTCTCCATGTACCCTCAAACACTCTTGAGCTCTGTTCCCATGTCATGAACCACACAAACTGTGGAGATATGTAGCCTGCTGCTTCAGAGGGGAAAAAAAATATTATCTACAATTTTCCTGTATATGGTTTCCAACACTTCATTGTTCATGACAGATTTCATCCAATTGGATGACCGTATTAGCCCTGATCATAAACACCCCTTAACTGCTTTCTAATTTCTATTTACATAGAGACTGACTGTGCATGGAAGACTGTCTAGGAGCCCTCTCTCTGATATGATAGTTGAAATTTCACCCTCTGAAAATCTGGGGTTTTTTTTCCCCCAGGTTAATTTTAGTCTCTACCAATCTCTTTATGACCATTTCCGTAAGTGACCAAGATTACTCCAGTTCTGTATCTTACAAAAAGTTGTAGTACTGCTTTGTCAAAGGCCTCCAGACATACTGAAAATGTGAAAAAGTAATAAATAAAAGAATCTCTGGTACTGACCAGGACTTGGTAGCAAGATAGTAAAACATCCCTAACAGAAGGATATACGGCAAATTAGTTTGGGCTGGTTTAGACAACACAAAAATGAACCTACAAAATACTCCAGAAACTCCGAGATCAAGTGTTTTGTCCTAATGACAACAGACAAAGCTAGCTTTATGAGAAGACTTTTCTATTCCATTTTCCTGCTTAAGCTCAGGAGTTAACCACTGACCTGTTGAACAATTAAAACTACAAATGGACACTGTCAAAAAATGCACTTATTTAGGAAGTACCAAATTAAGAATGTCCTGTGTAAATTGAATGCAGCCTCCTTATATATATTCAATATACTGATTAACACAATCACATTTGCTTGTGACATTACTCAGTTCTCTAAATAATACTCTGACAGCTAAGAGAATAAAAGACACACAGATGAAGGACCAGGTTACCAGAGGTGAATGGGGACCAGCTGAACACAGAAGACACAAAAACCAGTCAGTATGGGGTAAAGACCCTGGGGAAAACAGACCTGGTAGGCCTCAACATAAGTGCAAGAAAAGACAGATATGTAAGGCAAGCAATGAAAGAGACCTCACATCTGACAACCCAAAGGTTTCGGCAAAGATGAAAGCCAGAGGAAAAGCCAGAGAATGTGACAGAAAACATTTGGATGCCTGTTCTTCAGAGATTTTATGTTCTGGACCCTCCATAAAATCTAGGAGGATATGCAGGGAACACGACCATGTTCTCAGATGGACTGCCTGTCAGATTTCCTAATCACTTCTGAAAAAGACCACAGAAGTCTGAGTGGCATGCAGTAACAAAACAGATGTGGCCCAGGAAACAAAATGAAGATAAAATGGAGGTCAAAACTGATCAGTGGTATGATGTTACCTGGATCAGCACTATTGTGCATGAGCCACTTGATGCCCAGCATCAACAGTGAAAAATCACATACCTCAAGCGGTCTACCTGCTCCAACCAATTTAAAAAACTAATTTAAAAATAGATAACAACAAGTTTCTAACAGCAATATAAAACCAAGGGTACTAAGTCATACTTGGGTTAGTTGAAATAAACGTGTTTTTAATTCTCCACATTTTGTTGTTGATATATAGCTACAAAATAACATCCCTTAAAAATAATCCCACTATCACATTCCAAATTCAGGTGTTATTTTTCTGTAAATGTAGACTTGCCTTGCCAAAGCACAACATTTGGCAGGACTGCCCAAACAGCCCCCAGCACTTGACAAGAAGAGATGAAAAAGATGCAGAATAATGTCAGCTTGAATTACTATCTGTTCATACAGTTAAAAAAATATATATTGAAATGCTATACATATTTTCACTAATTGCCATGCCACATTCGTGGCTGAGAAACTTAGTAACTTCTTTTCTTGTATTCTTGGAAACAAACAAAATTTGGAATTGTGTTAAACAAGATTTCCAATGTCATTAACTCAATTTAAAAAGATTTTGCATCCAAAGCTTAGCACACTTTCAAGTTATGTAGCACTTTACAAGTAATATGAGAAGGCTCAGCAATACCCCTCATGAAAATGATACTACAATCCTTCAGCAACTGTTAAAAAAAATTTGAAAAGGACAATCTAAATACTTGAAATGCTTACTACAGTGTGATGTATTTAAAAAACAGTTCTTCAGTGCTGTGCTTGCTAGTAACAATCAGAAAAACTGTTTTCATCTAGTTCTGTTGCATAACCATATTTTCAAAAAATATCATTACATGAATCTAGACTGACACATATAAATATTTCACACTGACTAATAAAAGATTGACATATAAAGAATAAATATTGTGTGTGCTAGAACCAGCCTCTACTTTAGACACACCCGAGTTCACATTCTTTTAAATAGGACATGTCAGCACTGTGTAATCTGCTGAAATCAGACAGATCACACACCTGTCATTGACTTAACTGGGCAACAGACATGATTGGTGCTCAGAAGTTCAGCCAGAAATGCAATTATGTGCCAGTAAGAAAATAACACTCAAAGAATGAAGTTTAGCAGAGACATTTTGCCATTGTTGGTCCATCTCTTAAAATGAGGCCATTTAATTAGTTTGAAGTGATAAAGCAAGTTTAGATATATTTCAGAAAACTTGGAACCCAAAAAGTAATTTCTTCTTGGATCATTTTATATTTTCAAAAAAAAATTTTTTATATCCATCCAGCAGAAATAGCAAATAATTTTCATCACTGCAATAAGTGAAGGATGCCATCATGAATTAGGTAGAATATACAAATTTCAGTGCTATTGCTGCACTATGTGAAGAGTTATATTGCATAGCTACATTCTAGGATCATTTCTAGGGTATGACAGCTAAACCTTAACAATGTGACATCCATGGTCTAAGCATATATGGAACAAGTACAACACATTCTCTTTAGATTCAGCACAAATGGCTATTTTATAGAGTTTTATTCATAGTTAAACCTCTCAAAACAATTTTCTCATACGTTGCTTTCAAGGTACACACAGTTAACACACAGAACGTGTTAACTTTATTGTTCTTTCACAAAATGTAATTTATCCATTTCACAGAACAAGTAGAGCATATGTCCAGCTGCCCTATATGTCCTCTTTTTCCATCACAAAATTTTGCTGAGACAGAATTTGAGGACTTTTGGCTTTTAGTGATCACCTCACCATTACTGTGGGCAGGCTTCAGTAAGTGCATAAATCCCAGAGATACCTCCAGATAAGTACACAAATGGTACTCTGCAAGCTCAATATTTTAACTGCTTTCCAGAAGCATTAGTTCACCTTCTAATATATTACAGAGGGTAGATATAAATTTATTTACTTGAGAAATACAGACAAAAGCAAAGCAGAAACCCTAAAAAAAATCCAAGGTCTGGTCTAATCCTGGCTGCTCAGATGTGACACATCTGAACTGTACCTGTAATTCTTTAAGAATGTTATTTTTGTAATAACAAGGTTGCTTCCTGGTTAAACTAACTTAATACACTTTGAAAAATTAGACTAAACTTAACTGGAAAAGACATTCATTATGATGCACGAACACTCATAGCAAAACTAATCAAGAATATAACTATATAAATATACCTATTTTTAAATTGCCTGTTACCATTTCTTAGATAAATTTTGTATAGTAGAGCACTAGAGTAAACAAATGTTCTAAGTTTGAAGGGGTTCCCATTTCAGTCTCTAACAGACTCAAATTCTGATTAAATGCCTCTTAATAATTTATTTCAAATCAACCCAACTCTTTATTCTAGTTAAACTTTGCAGAGGAAAGATTAAAGCATCTAATTTGCCCCCACCCTTGCACATATCCTTCAATCTCATATGTCATCATGAGTTAAGAAAATTAAACTACAAAAAACAAGAAGTCAGGAGGACACATTGTTACCTGCTCCAAAGAGGTATTATATGGATGTATTAATATTCATAAAGCACTTGGGTTTCCCAGATAAAAGCAGCAATATACACAGGAAATATTGCTAATGAATGTTAAAAACACAGAGATCTTTCTTGAGGCCCTCTAACACTTGCTCTTGGCTCTCATTCTGTCAGCACCAAAACTTGAGAAACTCTTTAGGACTTATTGAATGAAAGTAAGATACAAAAGAATACAAAGCAGAACATCAACAGAACAGAAAAGATTGAGGAAGGGATGAGATTGCTTTTGCGAACTTCTGGCAAGAGAAAAGGCACACAAAGGAGAACATAAGGCACAAAACTCAACTCTTGGTACTGAGGAAAACAAAGGTCCAGAGAACTCTCAAAGCGCTATGGGAAAAGAAAATAAAGAAAACAATTAAAGGCAGAAAGATCTCCTGGCACAGAGAAAGAGTGCTCAAAAGCTCTGAGAAATAAGAAAACTGCCAGGTGTGGACAGAAATATACATAGGTGCCTGTATAATGAGCTTGGCCTAGTGTGAAACAACCACAGCCCCGAGTATATACACATATAACTTATTCCTAGAGTGTTTGGCTTCTTTAAAAACCTGTCCAAAATTACATTGTGTATCCTTTTGCAGTATTTTCTTTTGCAATATAAACACAAGAATGAAAAAAAAAAAATCCTGTTAGCAACCTGTTCCAGTAGTAAGAGAGAGCAGAAGAGAAACATTGGCAAGAGATCTTCAGATAGTTTGAGTTCTAAATTATCCTTTTTAAGGGAAGAAAAAAAAAATCTCCCCACACTCTTCTAGCTTCTGCTACATGAGAAAAAAAAAACCAAACGCTGGACAGATGACATGCACTATAGCATCCAGAATATTTCTAGTCATCCATCTTTAATTTTGGAAAAGTCCATTGCTCTTTCTTTGTATTTGCTTTTTAACTTCTGGATATAACTTGTGCAACATTTAAACATCAAACTCTCAGAGCCAGCATCAGGATTTCAAACTGCTAGGAGCAAAGCACGCAAACTGTGGGATAAAAAAAGAGGAAATTTTTAATGCAAAGATCTGGAACATCCTTGATTCTACAAGCACACCCATGGGTTTAGACTTCTACCTTCTTCCACAGGGCAACAACAGCAGGATCAGACTACTGAAGACAGAAGATCTTTCTTTGCATTCAGATTCAAAGCAGAACAGCCAATATCAGAGAATATAGAAAGAAAAGATCCCAAATAAACAACACAGGGATGGGTTACTCTCTCAGACTCCTGTGGGTTGAGGCATATACCTTGCCAAAGAACATTTTGAAACACAAACAGATGTGTTTCTCTCAATTCCCAACAGTGGTCAAGACAAACTAAAAGTTCCCAGGATCACAGAATGTTATGTTAGGGGTTGGAAGGGACCTCCAGAGATCATCGAGTCCAACCCCCCTGCCAGAGCAGGACCACAGAATCTAGCGCAGGTCGCACAGGAACACACCCAGATGAGTCTTGAAAGTCTCCAGAGAAGGAGACTCCACAACCTCTCTGGGGAGCCCGTTCCAGTGGTGTGTGACCCACACAATGAGGAAGTTCCTCCTCATGCTGAGGTGCAACCTCCTGTGCTGTAGTTCACATCTACTGCCCCTTATCCTATCACAGGGTGCAACTGAGAAGAGCCTGTCCCCTCCTCCCTCTTGACACTCAGCCCTCAGATATTTATAAACATTTATTAAACCCCCCTCAGTCTTCTCTTCTCCAGACTAAAAAGCCCCAGGTCTCTCAGCCTCTTCTCATAGGGCACATGCTCCAGTCCCTTATTTGTCCTTGTAGCCCTCCATTGGACTCTCTTGCCTGTCCCTCTTGAACTGGGGAGCCCAAAACTGGACCAAATATTCCAGGTGAGGTCTCCTCAGGGCAGAGTAGAGGGGGAGGAGAACTTCCCTCAATCTGCTGGACACACTCCTCTTAATGCAGCCCAGGATACCATCAGCCCTTTTGGCCACAAGGGCACATTGCTATCCCACGGATAACTTGTTATCCGCCAGGATTACCAGGTCCTTTTCCACTGGGCTGCTCTCTGGCACATTGCCTCTTAACCTGTACTGGTGCAGTTTGTTATTCCTTCCCAGATGCAGGACTCTGCTGTTATCCTTGTTGAACCTCATTAGGTTCCTCTCTGCCCAGCTCTCCAATCTGTCCAGGTCTCACTGAATGGTTGCACAGCCTTCAGGCGTATCAGCCAAGCCTCCCAGTTTGGTATCATCAGCAAACTTGCTGAGCAGACACTCTGTCCCTTCATCCATGTCATTGATGAAGATGTTGAACAGGACCAGACCCATCAACTGATCTCTGGGGGACTCTACCAGTTACAGCTCTCCAGCTTGACTTAGCACTATTGACTACTACTCTTTGGACTCTTTTGTAACCAGTTCCTAATCCATCTCACTGTCTGTTCTTCCATCCCACACTTCTTGAACTTGTTCACAAGGATGTGATAGGAGGCAGTGTCAAAAGCCTTACAAAGGTCAAGGCAGACTACGTCCACTGGTCTCCCTGCATCTACCCCTTCAGTTATGGCACCATAGAATGCTCTCAGATTGGTCAAGCATTATTTGCCCTTGGTAAATCCATGCTGACGACTCCTGATCACCTTCTCTTCCAAGTGCCTAAAGATGACCTCCAGAATGAACTGCTCCATCATTTTTCCAGGGATGAAGGTGAGGCTCACTGTTTTGTAGTTCCCTGGAACCTCTTTCTTGCCCTCTTTGAATACTGGAGTGACACAGGCTCTCCTCCAGTCCTCAGGTACCTCTCCTGTTTGCCACAATTTTGCAAAAAAATGATGGAGAGTGGTAGAACAACAACATCAGCCAGTTCTCTCGACACTCTTGGGTGCATATCATGGACATCAGTTAGAGCTAGGATAGAATCCTCTCAGCCTGATAAGGTACAAGGAAGAACACTGCTCCACACAAGCGTAAGACTAGCTTGTTTTGAATGACTAAACCACAATTTCTGTAACAATTCCACTCTGCTCTGATTTTCAGCTCGATAGACTGTTTCTTATTCGCATTACAAACTTTCTTAGCAAGTCACTACTCCTCAGAATGAATCTTGACACAAAAGGCATACAGGAGTCTGTACTCACACACTGCTATGCTACCTTTACTGGGGCAATGATTACACACAACTGCTGCTACTCAGTGAAGTCTGTTCAGCTGGAGCTAGGCATCCTAGCAGAATTTGCAAGAGAGCACTCCATACTTCAATGTGATGCAGGTAGCCTAAGCCACCATATTACAAAAAGAAGAACTGATAGATAGGGTATATAGCCACTGTTTTCCCCAGTCCAGCCAAAAGCAGCTCTCAAGAATACATGAAAAGGACAGTATGAAGCCAGTATGTTCCATTATAATTTTCAGCTATTAAAGAAACCAAAGAGAAAAACAAGGCATCATTATAGGAAAAGTGTCTTTTTGTTTGGTTGGTTGGATTTTGGGTTTTTTTTAGCTTAACAGTGCAATATGGGTTTATGTCAGACCTGTAGTCCAAATTGTATTTATATACTTATTGTATATTCATTATTGCTAAATATCACATAGAGGAAAAGGATGTTTAAGATGAAAACGCATTCCTTACTTCTCCCACTGTAGAATGTAATTTGTATGATGCATTCATAAATTTAGAGTGTTTTTTTACAATTGAATCTGGAAGTAAAAGCTAGCATTGTGTACATTAACCGTCTAATACTATCTGCTCAAGGGTGACCTGTCAGAAACCAGCAAATAAAAGCTAAAGGTAGAAAACTGTTCCCTTCAGGTTGCATCAGGTTGTTAAAATGTCATTGTTTGCATAATAAAGTACTTCATGTCTTTAACCTTTGATATAAATAATGTAAATTATATTTTTTTCTGGTAATTAAGCTTAGTGTGCAAGGTGTGACAACTAGTTATATAAAATCTCATTTACACTTCCCATCCATACTGCTTTTAGAATGAATGATAATGCTTTTAACTATCTTCAGTTGAGAAATATCATTTATAATTGAAAACAGTTTTATACCAGGACATATTAATGAATCACTGAAATCACTATTTGTTAGACTACTCACAGAAATAATCCCATTGAATCCCCGTAGACCTGCTTTAACACGTACACAGCAATGCAAGCAGGGGCTACATAATTAGGTCCTCTGTGATTCTTGCTAATATTACCTAGAGGCTAAAGCATAACATTTCCTCATCACGATCTCCATAGTTACTTTTTGGGGCATTAAACAAGTTTGGTCCAGATCTATTTGCAGGAGGTATCTGTGGTAAACTTGTTCATGACCTGTAGCCAGTCATCTTACAACCGACTACAGATTTGTCAATTTATTCTCTGGCACATCCTTAACTTTTTGCCTTTGTCCATCTGCCACCACTTTGGCAGGACACTGACTCTTTACCCTCACACATATGCCTAGCTGGTGCAATTACCATTCAGAACAGAAAGTACTGAATATTTATTTTCTGAGTACTGTCCATAATGTTTTTATTTTAAATAAGATTTGCCACATACGTGTCATGCAGCATACAACAAGCTGCATTATTGCACATTATATAATGTGCAATAGTCTTTACATGCAACTCCCAGATAATTATAAATTGGAACAAGAAAACAACAATCACTGTCTTAACCACATGAAATGCACTTGCCACACAATGACTTTTCCAAGAACTATTAGAAAATGCCATGACATAATTTCATTTTGTAGTGTCCCATTTTTAAACATCATCTCATACAAGTCTTAAAATGTGCTAATTGGAAATCTTCACTGTGTACAGAACATTGCTTTCAAAATGACAACTGTTCCTCTTTTATCAGAGTACTCAATAGCAGGAGAAAAATCATTTCCAAAATTCAAAGCATTTTGATCTGGTTCTGTCAAAACGCTATGTGTTCTTGGTTGGTAATCTCTTTTCCGTCAAAATATGACTATTTTTGTTCAGGGTAATGGCTTTCTGAATATGATCATCTCCAAAAGTTAAGAAAATAGAAATGCTGGAGGAAAAAAAAAAATTAAAATCAATTTAATATTGCTAATTTGCCATACTACCTGCCAGGAACCTTAGGGCAAAGTGCAAAATTTTAAATTTAAATTTGAAACATCTTCAAAACAGTCTAGTTCCAAGGAGACAGAGTATTGTTTACTTCATTAAATACATATCAATTAAGCACTAGGATTTTTTTAAGTAGAAGAAAGGGGTAACAGTAGTTAGCAATTATCTATTAATTTGTGGGTAATAAAGAGCTGCTGCTTACCAGCTTCTCTCCAAAAAAAAAAAAAAACCAAAACAAAAAAAAAAACACTAGAACCTTCCAGTCTTTTTCATAACTATGTTATATAAAGAGTATTTTGGATACATTTCCCTAGTGTAAGTCACAGAATAATCAAGGTTGTAAGGGACCCTCCACAGAATGTTAAATCAGGTTTCTGGTATCTTCCACAATTGTCTACAGTATTACTTCAAAACACAAGTTACTTTGTAGAATTATCCAAACAGTATTTAGGCTTCTCTCCGTGGCTTCTATTTCCATTACTGCTTGGTAAAACATCAGTGCCTAAGAGTTAAGGCAAGCAGGCTGGTATCTACTCATTCCCAACTGTTATGACAGACATCTATACTCCTTTTTGCATTAGACATCTGTAGAAGCAGTAGGCAGCAAAGTGACAGAGCCAGGATTGTGCAAGTTGCCAGATGCATATGGACAACAAGTTGTTTGCAGCCTGAAGTGTGAGAATCCACAGTGTAAGAATCATGCTTGCTTTAATCAAGGAAAATATTAGAAGAAAGACTTAAAGCTAAAGTAGCTAACAGTTTTGCTCATAACAAAACAGCAGATTGCTGACACAACAGGGTCTCTCTTAAGTATGCCATACTGTCTCAAATGGAGCAGAAGACCAGCTAGTGGACTGCTATATTCTAAGACTCCATATAAAAGAGGGCACTCTGTACATGAAAATGTGCCAGGATGTTTGTCCTGATGACCAGCTGAACTGAGCATCCCAGAATCCTGAGAGAATTGGCTGATATGGTTGCCAGGCCACTCTCCATGATATTTGAGAAGTCCTGGCAGTCAGGTGAGGTCCCTGGGGACTGGAAGAAATGAACTATCACACCCATTTTTGAAAAGGGTAGAAAGGAGGACCCTGGGAATTACCGACCTATCAGCCTCACCTCTGTGCCTGGGAAGATCATGGAACAGATGCCATGCTAAGGCACATGGAGGACAGGGAGGTGATTAAAGACAGCCAGCATGGCTTTACTAGGGGCAGGTCCTGCCTAACCTTGTGGCTTTCTATGACAAAGTGACTATGTCAGTAGATAAGGGACAACCTATGGGTGTGATCTATCTGGACTTCTGCAAGGCCTTTGATGTGGTCCTCCAGAACATCCTGCTCGCCAAATTGGAGGGTTACAGATTTGATGGGGGGACTGTTCAGTGAGTAAGGAATTGACTGGATGGTCACATCCAGAGGGTGGTGCTTAATGGCTTGAAGTCCAGATGGAGAGCAGTGACAAGTGGTGTCCCTTGGGAGTCCATATTTGGACCTGTACTATTTAATATTTTAATCAATGACATAGTGAGATTGAATGCACCATCAGAAAATTTGCAGATGACACCAAGCTGTGTGGTGTTGTCAATATACCAGAGGGACAGGATGTCATCCAGAGGGATCTGGACAAGCTGGAGAGGTGTGTCCAGGCAAACCTCATGAAGTTCAACAAGAACAATCCTCACTATCAATACAGACTGGGGGATGACTTAGAAAGCAGCCCTGAGAAAATGGACTTGGGGGTGTTAATGGACAAGAAGCTGGATATGAGCACACAGTGTGACCTTGCAGTCCAGAAGACAAGTAACATCCTTGGCTGCATCAAAAGATGTGTTGCTAGCAGATTCAGAGAGGTGATTCTACCATTTTACTCTGATGAGACCTCACTGGAGTACTGTGTACAGGTCTGGAGCCCTCAGTATAGGAAGGACATGGACATGATAGAGAAGGTCCAGAGGAGGGCCACAAAAATGATCAGGGGCTTAGACCACCTCTGCTACGAGGAGAGACTGAGGGAGCTAGGACTGTTCAGCCTGGAAAAGAGGAGGCTCCAGGGAGACCTGACAGCAGCCTTCCAGTACCTGAGGGGGGCCTACAGGAAGGATGGGGAGAGACTGTTTACAAGGGCCTGCAGTGACAGGATGAGGGGCAATGGCTTCAAACTAGAGAAGAGCAGATTCAGATTGGATATCAGGAAGAAGTTCTTCACTGTGAGGGTGGTGGAACACTGAACAGGCTGCCCAGGGAGGTGGTTGAGGCCCCTTGCCTGGAGATATTCAAAGACTTGACAAGGCCCTGGACAGCCTGGTCTAGTTGGGGATGTCCCTGCTGACTGTGGGGAGGTTGGACTAGATGACCTTTGGAGGTCCCTTCTGGCCTGGAGCATTCAATGATACTGAGTTACTGCTGCTAGGCTAGGCCTGACATTACTATGAATAACGTTTATAAACTCCTGGCCAACACATTGCTCCTCCCCACTCTCAGAAGCACACAGCCCTTAAAGTGAAATCACATATGGCAGCCAATATCCCAGTTTAAATTATAACATTTAACAAGTGTGAATGCATATAACAATATGAAAGCTGTGATTCTGACTTTACTAACCTCTTTACTAACCTCAGACTTTACTTCTGAAGAAATCAAGTATTGGCAGTCATTTCAGGCATCTGCCACCCTCAATATTTTTTTCTCACTTGCCAAAGCAGTAATTCTCAGCAGTATATATGTTAAAATTTAGGATTGTGTGTGCTTAAACCTTCATTTTGTCACCGTGTATCTCAAAGTAGGGGTCAAAAGGTGCAAAAATTATTGTTTGTTTCCTACAATCGCAAATTTACAACGAAGGGTACACACTTTCACTACTGGAAATAATAGAATGCTCTCAGAGGAACCAGGTAAACCTATTAAGAAAATAATCTAGTCTTAAATGTAAACTCTTGCAAGACAATGTGGTTCTAGAGGTCTTTCACAAGAGAGACCTTAGATGTTATGGTTTAAAAGCACAGATCTCCAACAACTACAGGATAAGTAACAGCAATCCATTGCTACTACTATGCAAGGAACGGTGAAAATGAATGAACTGCGTCCCTCTGCATAACTTAAACAGTGTGGAAAAAAAGGATGGACTCAAGATTAACCTTTTGCTAGGTTAAAAAAAGATGCGCATATGTTGAGACAGATTTTTTACAATACAAACCATAAACAACCTAATCACAATAAGGACAGGAGATGGGATCAGAGATATTAATCTGGCTTCACCAGTAGTAAATGATGACTTTGGAATATAAATGTTACATTAAACAAAATGTTAATGTCAGAAGCAAAACCATTGCTTCTTAGTTTTCATGAGCTAGACTGAGACAATCTTTACTACCAAAACTATCAAATGGTCTTCCTCACAAACATCACTGCAAACAAATACAGTGAGAGGCTCCTAAAAGAAGGAAAACATGAGGCAGGAATAAAAGCTCCTGTGGAGATGCAGTGATTTTGATATAGGTTAAATTCCGACATTACGATTTTACTCTGTGCCTCAAGAATGGAGAAATTAATGATTTTACAAAGACTTAGTCATTGATCTGACATGACTGAAGAAATACTAATTAAGGTCATTATGAATTCGTAAGTTACCTTCCTTCCGACACTTCCAGAGTTCATTTACTCCACATGGCATCAAGTGAGGCCACACTGTCACTACTCCTCTACTCAGCTGGACTTTTCAAGGTGGCAAATATGCTAGTAAACATAGCTATAAGTTTTAAGTACAGAGATCACACCACAGTCTGCCATGTAAAACAAGACAAAATTAAGATTTGCATTAGATAACTCTTAACATTTATCTCCCTTACTGTTTCCTATTTGAACAGTGAACTTCAGATATTATAAAACTTGTTAAAATGAATAGTTGTCAACTCTGCATTAAAAAAAAAGAAACAAACAGAAATTCAATTTATAAGGTATTCCTCTAACTTCAGAGCAAGTGAAAAGTATTGTGAGGTGGTGTCCTCTACTGCATTTATTTTGTCAGTCTAGGTATCTTTAACAATATGAACAGCGTCTGATACCACCTATCAATTTATGGGTTTTCAATGCCTTATTATAAAGGCCTCTTGCTGTTCTAATTAAAGACTAGATCAGTAACAGTCTTTAAGGGAAAAAAAAAAAAAAAAAAAGAGGTGAGAAGGATCAGGGACTTAAGTCATGACTAACTTTATATGTTGAACTGTGACTGCAATGTGAATAATATCAAGAAATGGTGTCTTACCATCCCATATAGTATTCCCTGATTTCAAGTGAAACCACTTCTGAAATTATGAACTAGCAAACATGAAGGTATTACAAGCCAATCCTAATAATAACCCATTTTTGAAAATTTCAGGATGAAAAGAGCTCTCTGAAAAAAACCAGATTAACTGATTCTGAAAAAAGAATTAACAAAACCCTGTTAATTCATCACACTCAGACAACTAAGTTCCTATATTTAATACATTGGAAAATTTTATCTTTTATCTTCCAATATAATTCCCTTGTGCCAAAAATACAACCTTGAAATTGCTGCAGTTTTTTAAAAGTGAATGCATTTTAAATATAGAAAAAGTAGGCTTTCTCTCTCTATAGAAGTGCATGTCTTCATCAAATGAATAATTTAAAACCCTCAAGTCATCATATATTCCATTAATCTTTCTGTTCAATACACATATTAGTAACAAGACATTGTGGTGAAATCTTCAGTAGAGGTCCAATTCAAACAAACAAACATGCTTTCATACTTATTTTTATGAAAGTTGCCTAGATGAAATAGATCAGTATTTAAAATTAAACAGCAGGTTGTAAAAACTGTATTTACCATATTGTGAGCGGAACCATCACAAATACAGGTATATTAGATTTTTCATGTATAGCAGATCAAAGTGCATTACATTAGTTCAAAGACTCTGCATTATTCCTCTTCCTGTCTACAGTATACTATATGAATTCTTGTCATTATATCAATTTAATCCACTGCCATTTTTTAGGCTACTGTTTGTCTAACCAAATGAAGAGTAGAGTAGTTGGCATTTAATGTGACTGCATCGCTTTTTCCAACCCGCCTACTTTAAAGAAGTTTGTTGAGTGCACACAATTCACTTTACAGATCATTTGAAATGCATAAACAATTCCAAATGCAAAAATAACAAAACCAATAATTTGTCATTTTGAAATGCTGAAACGCTTGGAGGAAGATTTGAATATAATACACTCTTTTATTTGTAAGCATGGTGATTTGCCAAGCTACACCTCACTCTACACTAACCCTAGGGCATAACAGTCACAAACACACTTTGATCTGCTGTGCTTTTGGATTCTCTCTCAGAGAGCTCTACCTTTCTTGACAATCCCAGAGGGAAAATGCAGCCTTGCATTCTTTCCCATGTACCATTCCAAAACGAACACTCCATATGCTTGCTGCTAGTTCAGCCTTGCACTGTTTTTCCACAAGCTTGTTTGTATAATAACGACAGCTGCAGGATTTCTCAGCTCAAAGTTGTGAATTGATTTTTTTTTAAAGGAAGAATAAACCTACAGAAATTACATGATGAATTAGAAGTAGAGAAACAATGTCACTTCTGAGTGGTTGTAATACTTACAGTGAGAAGTAGAATGCAACCACTACTTTGTATGGGTGTATCTGTGCATCCTATTTCAAAGGAGACTATATATAGTTAATGTGATACTAGGAGTCAAGAGACAAACATCAATGGGTAAGAAAGTCAAGTCAGTGGATATTAACTGCAGAATCAAATCTCTATTTCAACTCATCAGTACTGAGATCTGCTGAGAAAGAATAAATATTGCAAAGGAGACAACAGTGATATAGATCTATAATAGAATATATCTGTATGTGTTAACAAAAATTATAACTGTATTAGTGCAAGGTGGTTTTGCTGTGAATATCTACTGTAATCTGGTTAAAAACACATTTACAACATACAGAACAAAGCAGCATCTTAATTCGGCACTATGTAATTTAGCATGAGTTCACATGTTTGAGAAACAAAAAAGAAACAAACAGATCAAAAGCAGAAGCTCTTAGGTCTTTTGTCCACACTACTCTCAAGAGTTTATAACTGCATGTCCTTATCCTTGTGTCTTAATTACTTTAGGCAGAGAGGGAAAGAAGGGAAAAAAAAAAAAAAAATCAAACAAAACATCCCACCTACCAACCAACCAAACTCAATGACAACAACAAAAAACAACCAACAACATCTCCAACATATCAGGAAGAAAAATCGAACACTTGAAAATTGAAAAACGCAAGATGCCAAAAGAGATTCTTCAATGTCTCAGCCATTTACTGTAGAGATCTTTTCTCATTTGCTGATGACTTTGGCAGACCTGGTTTTGTCACCAGTCACACTGTACTTTGGTTAATTACGCAGTACACCAACAGAAATTTTCTTTCTGATTGCATAAATCACAGTGCTTTGACATTAACCTCAATAGGAGCTGCTAGAACAATACAGTGAGAGCTATTGACTCCATCTCTCAAGTCCACAAGGTGTATCATTTAGCCAAGAGTGATAATTAGACACAGAATATACTGAAAACTGCCAATAGACTTGTCAATAGGAGGACTCTTAGCATCTAACATCCAGTGAATCAATGGTGTTTTTCAGCTATAAAATCAAGAAAATGATAGCTTTCAAATGAATGGTAGAAAGGAAACATGAGGCTCCTTAGGGAGGAATAAAACAGCTCAATTTTCCCTCACTGAGTGGCTCTCCAACTGCCTCACTCAATGGAAAAGGTCACAGAACATTACAGGAAAATATCTCTGAAACAAGATGTACAACAACGCTGGGACATGACATGAAGTACAAGCACACTACAAAGGCCCGTATATCTCTGACCTGACAGAATTAAAGCATGGGTCAGCAGATGCCAGACGAGACAGGAATTGAAAGACAATGATTGATCTATCCAGAAGAAAATATGACTGCTTTTTCATATAAATATGTATGCATGCACGAACATGATTATAGATACACTATGCACCCCTCCCCTTCACAACAGCTTTTAAACCCATAGTCTTGCTTTCTACATTTTTTTTTTATGTATGTAATTTCCAGCTGATGCTCAAGGAAGGCTAAGCTGATCTTTTTGATACATAACTTTTCGTTGATGTGTTCCTGCCAAAAAAAAATGCACCAGAATTAAACTGATCTTGGAATACCACTTACGTGTATCTTGTTAAGCAAAAAGAGACAATGTGATGTCACAGTTTAAGTAGAGTTCAAAATACTGGAAAAGTGGGGATATGAAGCCATTTCATTTTATTCTGAACTCTTTCAACTACATATTTTAAATGGCATAGAGATACAAAAACTTTCACCAACAACACAAAGCCTGCTCTGAGAACTGGCACAGTTCTTACAAAGCTTAGGTTACAGCTGTATCTGTGATGTAACCATAGCCTCTTTACCATGGTTATTTGAAATGGTTAGAAATGAAAATGTAAACAAGAAATAACTACAGTGCTGACAGGACAAAGGAGGGAAATTGGGGTAAAAAAAAAAAAAAACTAAAACAACAAAAACCCCACCAAACAAAAAAAAACCCACACACCACAATCCAGCAAATAATTTGCAGACTTGCCACAAATCATTGTATTTTCCTTTGGACTGTAAAGGAAAATGTCTTTTTAAAGGTAGCTGCTTAGTATTTCCAAAGAAAAGATTTTATATAATACTTATCTTTGGACACCCAATTCACTGTTTACTCCAGGAAATCCTGTTATGAAAATGTAAATGTCCTCTAAGATGCAACTGCTAACTGGTCTCATGGCATTCCACGATTCTCAACTCTTCACTGATTAACAGATCTGTTTCTGTGGTAACTGACAACCATGCAAAGTGATCTCAAGATCTCAAAAAGTTCAATTCCTGCATCAGCTGAATTATAAAACCACTCATAATTTAGCTTAGACTCTAGCTCATGCTCTTGTATATTTCTGAGCTCCACATAATTAAAAGAACTTGGAAGCAACCACATCACTTCTCCACTAAAGGCATAAGAGGAGCACATTTATGACAAAAAAGCAAGTGGATCTGTTGAATAAGAAGCTGCCATCTTTGCACTCACTTATCCGTATTAGCTTGTAAAATATCAGTACATTTCTTTCAGAATCTTAACCACTAGTATACAAAACATGAAACAACAAGTAATATAAACCCTAACTTTTCTTGACAGAACTAACACAAAGTAGGATTTCTTCTGCCTTTATTTGGAAGTTCTGGCACTGAATATAAGATCAAAAGTACCTTTTTTATTTTATTAATCCCCTCAACAAATTGGTATGTGAGAAATTTGGAGTTCAATGTCAGATGAAGCGTTTCATCCTCAAGGTGCTAGTAGGGGAGACGCCACCACCAACGGTAGCAATAGGACTTCATAGCCAGTAAATAAACTAGTATTGCTCTTTTATACAATTGCCATTCAAGAGATCCTGTCATGGACAAAATGGGGCCATCCTTCATCTGTTGAAAATACAACCTTAAGCATAAAATCTCTCAATGGTTTACATTACTTCACTGTAGCAAGCCAACAAGCCTTATGATATTAGACTAATCAACACAACTACCATAGAAATAAAAAAAAAAGAGTAACTCAGAATTGATGCTTCAGATAATACATATTTCCCTGAGATTGTATTCTAAGTACAAATAGACAATATTTCTTTTTTAATGTGGATAATTTATAAACTCTGCCATCATATACTTTCACAAACCTTGACTAAAATTTTAGTTATTTTTGTAACACACAGATACACATCTTACAAAAACACAGACAAAAATACTTTTTTGTTTTGTTTTTATATTTTCACAGCACCCTCTAAAAATTCTAACAAACTAGAAGGGTAAATTAGCTGGCATCCTAAACATTCTAACAGTACAAAAAAAAATCTTAGGTCCTTAGGTGAATATTATTAAGTAAGAGAGTGAAAATTCAAACACAAAACTAGAAGATAAAAAAAAAAAGTTAGTCACAACTCTATCAAGTAGGAAGAGCCATTTGTATTTTTTTAAACACTGTTTCAGAAAAGTGTATGCCATGTAATCCACTGTTGGTTTGTTGGTTTTTGTTGATTTTTTTTTTCCTTTCTAAATGGTTACATCTACAAGTCTCCAAATTAATCCACAAGGTTACATCTCCAAAGTTACATCTCCAAGTCTTTACAATTATCAGCACAGACACTGTTTTTAACAAAACACATTTAATTGCCAAGGTTGTGGAAAAGCTTAGTACACTAGAAAATGAGCAAGGGTGTAGAGATCAAAGGATTTGAACAAGCACCTGCAGAAACTAGATCAGTAAGGTGATAAAAGCTACCAGAACATAAAGGAACAGTTGCAAGGAATGTAATATTTGTGTTGGTAAACCCACTTATGAGGGTCCCCTTTGTTTTATTTCCAGTCTCACACCTCACTTTACCATCTCAAATAACTTTTTGCAGGACTGTATTATAAACTAAGCTACTGAAGTGGCCCAGGTTTTACAAAGCCTTTTGTTGTTAAGTAATAGCATTACTTTAATTGGAGAAAATACAGCATTTTGCAGTGTTAGGCCCATGATTCAGGAAACAATACAGCTTCCTCCCTGTCCTCCAAAAGTAAAACCGAATCAAATAAAGCAAATTTTGCAGCTTGGGATTTATTATCTAGAAGTAACATCTTTTCCCCAGAATACTCCCAGAGAGAAAATTCCCTCATTGCTGAGATGAACTAGAGCCCAGTATCAAGTCTTGTTAAAACAAACCTGTGCAATTGTATTTTTCTTTATTACTGTTCCTATTATTTTTTCGTTTCTGGTACCTATTTATGTCAGTAGAAATCAAAATGAAATAGATTTTATGAACAAGTAGGTAACTCATCAATTCAAACAAAATAACATTCATTCAATTTCTCAGATGCTCATAATTTTATCCAAAAACTTATGTCTACACAAAACTGCAAAAACTGACTGTTCCTACGGTCTCCCCTCTGCTTCTCTGTGAGAGATCTGCTGAAAGACACTATCAGTGCAAAGGCATGTTTCAAGACAAAAAAACAACAGCAGTTTCCAAAATCAAAGAATATTCCTTTGGGACAGCATTATTTGCATGTTCATAATGAATACTTAATTACACATCTGTGCAACCCTTTAGGTTTTTTGGTAGGAAGTGGTCTTTTAAGAGAACTTTGCCAACTTTCAGCAAACACTCAAACCTTTGCTGGGCTGAAAGAAAACAAGCTTGTCAGTTAACTTTCAACCCCATTTTAAACAGTTTATAAAAAGCCATGCGATGAATTACTGATTGAAGTGACCAGATTGTTAGGCCAGGAACTGCTTTAAAATCAGAGGATCAGTGCTGAACAGGAATTTTGATGAAGTGCTACAGTTCATTTCTTATAATTCATCTGCTAGGAAATGAAGCATTCAAACTTAGTATTGTATTTAAAAAAACAATCACAAACAAAATTCCCCACATACCCCACAAAGGGCACAAAACCCAAACCCCAAACTAAAACCAAACACCTATATAAATGAAGTAATAATACAGATGGAATGGATTCTATCCAGGCAAGTGCAACCAGCAAATTCTATATTAATTTGTATCTATCTACAAGTCTGAAAATCAAGAGTATGATGCCTGTATGGGTAATCAGAGCTCCTACCTGCTACAAAGTATAGATTCCAAAAATGAATGTAGAAACAGCAAAAATTCAAGTTGCAAGAATGATTTGGCAAGTCTCAAAATGTATTTAATATAAATTTACAACCTCAAGTGATGCCTGCGCGTGTACTTTATAAGGCGTGCACACTTGGTTTCATTACTACTGCACATTCGGATACTTGAGAACACATTGCTATGAATGAGGCAATTGTACACATTCAAACTCCATTCCTACCTAGCCAGATGTATACCTAGTTACCCAAGAATGCTAGGTGGGAATTACCTTTGAGAAATGTAAATGTTACAATTTAAGTAGGTCAACAATGCCCTGTTAAACAATTTATTTGCCATATCAGGTAGATAGGCAGTGCATGAAGACATATAAAGTACATTCTCAAACACTTTGATACTTAATCAATAAAATTAGGTTTTCAAATAGGGAGCTGGGGGAAAGAAGGAGGAGGATAAACCCTTTTTTCATGTGTGTTGATTTGCCTTAGTTCTGCTAGCTCAGGTCCTGTATTACATGGGGAGGGGGTGAAGTGGTAGCAATTCACATAATCTAAATAAATATTTTTACAAATAACTTTTAAAAACTGATCTATAAGCCTCATAGATACAGGTTTCTAAAACAGGTCTTTTGCAGAGCATGTGTGTGCGTATATATATATACGATATATATATATATATATATATATCATTGACTAGATCCTCATCCAGCTAATCCTTATTTGCCTTTGGGGACATGGTAGAGACAGGGAGGTGTGCATGTGGATACTATTTCACAGGTGTTGGAAGATCCACTCCAAAAATAAAAGCTAGTCTGAAGACAAGAAAAGACAACTAAGTATCTGGAGTAAGCAACATTTCCTAGACTCCAAATTTTCTCTTAGTGACCCAAACTGGCATTAGTGAAGATATTTCTAAAGCTGGGCAACATTGCAAAACTCTAGTCATGTATGCACCAGCCACTCTTGAAAACAAAACACTATATATAAATTAGTGAAACTAAAACAAACTGACAGAGAACACACTCTGCTGTAACAAAAAAACCTGCAGTATATGAGATTTTCCAGTACTTGGGAAAGTTTCCTCTATTGTTATTTTTTGAAACAGATAACATGATTAAAATCTCACACTTATACTTCTAAATCACACTCCTGATTTGTCTTTCAAATCAAAAGCTTCTGCAAATTTAACTACATGATACAGCTTCCTCCTAATTCCTTTACTAACAGTATTTCTCTTGCAGCTCATAAAATCTGTTACATGCTCAACTTCTGAATTTAATTTGCATGGTAATTGCAATAACAATAGTACTTCATCATTAGGATAATATAGGCTAAAATCCTATGTAATTTTCACTTTTTAAAGAAAACACTGAGACTAAGGCCGTAGCTAAAATATTACATATTAATTTCAATATAACTAATACCCCCCAAAATCCCACCAATTTACTTTTCACTGACGGTGTTAAAAGAAAATGATTTATGCAGATCAATCACCTAGCTCATCAAGTCATTCACTGACAGCCAGCCTTCATCATTGCTATTTAAAAGGCACTGCTGACAGAAAAGACCGACTCTTTGATTAAGGGCTCTGTCTGGCTAACCTTTTATTTGAAGAATGATTGCTGCTGAGTGACAAATACTTTCCCATTCATTTCAAGGAAAAGATATTGACATTCAAATTCTTGATGTCTACACTGAGCAGATGCCACTGTTGGCAAGAGGCTTGATAGCAACAGCAGGTACACTACTACTCTGGGGGGCGAAAAACAGCACCACTGGCTCAAGTTAAAGGCTCTCAACAAGTGAAAGCTACAGATCTCTCAGCCAAATCCTCTCTCTTCAACAGTTATCATCAAAGAACATCTGTTTGTTGTTTCTCCCTAGTCCTCTTCTTGAAAGTGTCCTAGCCTCACCTTGACCCCACTTTCAATTGTTTTGGATGTTATTACTAAAAATAAAGAGAACTCAGCAGTGAAGTGACCCTTTGCTTGAGAAGAGGGCGTCCTCCCTTACACAACATCCCCAAACACCAGTTGGGGAAATCCCAAAGCAAGGGCTGCTGCTTCCGTACTAATGCGATTTCTGTTGACAGTAATGTAAAATGGAAGTTGCATTTGCAGTATCACACACAAAATCAAAGCCAATGTGTTTGTTACTTTAAGCTGATCCTGCTGTTCCCTTCTACTTTATATTACTTTACAAAAAAATTAAAAAGGAGGGAAAGAGGAGATGAAAGCTGGCCAAAAGAAGCCGCCAGCACAAGAAGTCCTGAATGCTTAGTTCCTGTTTTGATGAGAATGTACATCTGTAAGTGCCATAAAAACAATTATTTATTTTTCCAAATAAATCAAGATACACGCCATACTGTCACAGCTCTTAACGCTAATCATTTTCAGAAATAAAACCATCACACAATTATTTCTTTACTTACACATTTCACAGGTCTCAGTGAGATTCAGTGCACAGACGCGTATCGTTTAACAAACGGGGTTTCATGCTATTGATGAGTTTCCCAACTCCTATATTACCAACAGTAATGTTACAAACAGTAACATGAACAATTCTCCCTGCCAGTGCAGCACTCCTCCCCAGATTCTTTCGCCCAGGGTAGAGCACTGGGGATTAATATTCCTCTGTATAATGTATCTCAGTGTTTTCCTCACACTAGGACTCAGTTTATTTTTCTGGTGTATCACAGAACTTCTATTTATCGCTGGCACCCATATTAAGCCATTAAAAAAAAAAATCACACCACCACACCACTAAATGCATCTCTTCTGGAGTTTTCTAATCAAGGAGCTACACTGTATCACATGACTTTACAAAAACAATTCAGTTAGCAAGGTAAGAGAGAGATTGAGACACAACACTGCTGCTGGAGAGTAGGAATCTTTGGTTTTCTTATTCTCCAAATATTGCTCCCTAGCTTCTTCCTATTTGTGAAGTCCACAGCAGAAGATCAGTAACAATAGAAACAGAGACCATGCCTACTGGGAAGTAAAACAAGGAAGCCTTGCAGACTTGGAGGGCAAACGCATTGCAGAGGTAAAAGGCCAGTCTCATTTTGCCTCTGCGTACAACAGAAAGAGACAGCAGGAGCAAGGATGGAAGCACCATCCCCTGTTGGTGTGGGTATTTAAAGTATGTATGTATTATCAGTAGGATGGTAATTATCATCTAACATTCATTTTCAGTTGCCTACTGATTGAAAACACTTCATGGTTATAGAAAAGGTTCCATGGTTCTGGGAAAGAAGAAAACTAGTACACCTGCTTGAAAGAGTCCAGCACAGAGCCACAGAAATGATTAAAGGAGTAGAACATCTTCCCTGCAAGGAGAGACTGAGGGAGCTGGGTGGCTTTCGTTTGGAGAGAAGACTAAGGGGTGACCTCATTAATGTTCATAAATATGTAAAAGGTAAGTGCCAAGAGTCAGGCTGCCCAATGACAGGACAAGGGGCAATGGGTGGAAGTTGAGGCATAGGAAGTTCCATGGAAATACGCGTTACAGATTTTTTACTGTGAGGGTGATGGAACACTGGACCAGGCTTGCCCAGGGGGGTTGTGGAGTTTCCTTCTCTGGAGATATTCAAAACCTGCCTGGATGTGTTCCTGTGTGATCTGGTCTAGGTGATCCTGCTGTCACAGAGGGGGGTCAGACTAGATGATCTTTTGAAGTCCCTTCCAACCCCTAACATTCTAACTTCTAAAGGGGCTGCTACCTGTTTTGTTACTTATAAGTATTTTGTTCTTTTAGGAACAATTTAACACTAAGAACTAACAATCTACAGAGCAAAATAATCTAGCATTAACAACTATGGGTGTTTGGCTGAAGATGTGAACCATGCAGTCCATCCATCCCACCTAAGAAATTGTGATTTAAGAATAGCCTTACTGGGTCAGAGCAAAAGTCTTTGTATTCCAGCACCTTTTGTACAACACTAGCCAAAAAGATAGGTCTGGGAACAAATACAAGAACAAAGCAACAAAATATGATGTTCTCCACAATGCACCAGCTTTCTAAGGCTTTTAGCTTCAGAACTTCCCAAACCCAGTATGTTTCAATAACTCTCAATAGATTTTTCTTGAAAAATTTACCCAGTCTCATCTTCAAAATAAGCAAACTTCTAGCATTCACAACATCACACCACTCATCTTTGTTTGAACTGGTCACATAGTCCCCTCCCTCTACTTCTCATTCTTATGGATGAGGAGAGATTGAGCATGGATTTTCTCCATGCTGGCTGTGATTTCATAGACTTATGTGATTTCGCAGACAGTGTGAGCCCTGCATATTGCTTTATTTATTTTTTTTAAAAAATGGCACAGCTTAAGACTATCCTCCTGAAAAGTCCTCACCATATTTATTTTTCAGTATCACTGGAAAAGGCTACCCAGAGAGGTTGAGGAGTCTCCTTCTCTGAAGACATTCAAAACCTACCTGGATGTATTCCTGTGTCACCTACTCTAGGTGATCCTGCTCTGGCAGGGCAGTTGGACCAGACGATCTTTTGAGCTCCCTTCCAAGACCTAACATTCTTTGAAACCACTGTATTTATTACAATACAAGGAAAGCACCAACTGCATTTCTGAATTTGTCATAGCCATATCTCAAATTATTCATAAAATGATTGTGGTCAACTTGCTCTCAAAAGCTTGAAAACGAACATACTAGGATAAACATGAAATATACCCAGTCTGTAAACAGCATGAAACAAGTAAAAATGGGCCCCTATGACTGAAAAAGAAAACATAAGGTTCTAAAACGTTAATAAGAAAATGGAAACTGGCTTGTGGACAAGCACCACTACACAATAAAAATCTTGGCACTACAGATCAGAGAAATAAAGTAATATCATACTTGCAGCTGGCTTGAACTATTTCCTTGATTACCACCAACACTTGATGATCTAGCAAAAATACCAGTGCAAAATGTTCACATTTTAACGAAGATCTTAAGTTGACACAATCTTTCAGAAAAAGTTATGTTCAAGTATAGACAGTGGA
Source organism: Indicator indicator (assembly GCF_027791375.1). Classification (NCBI taxonomy): domain Eukaryota; kingdom Metazoa; phylum Chordata; class Aves; order Piciformes; family Indicatoridae; genus Indicator; species Indicator indicator. Next base: position 20,969,246 of record NC_072016.1, on the reverse strand, counting down.
GATGATGACAATGTTTAAAGGTTGGAATGCCTAGAGCATCCAAGTGGACACAAATATGCAGCAAAAATACGGTTGAGCAGGACCTCAGTTATTACTCCCATTGCCTCCTTTCCTGGCAGAAAAGTCCTTCAATGACAATTACAACTTCAGCTAAATCAGCATGGAGTCAATTGCCCATGCAAAAAAAAAAAAACCAACCAACCAACCAAACAAACCCAAAAATAACCCCAAAACACAACAAACCCAAAACCAACCAAACACACCAACCTAAAGAAACAAAAGAAAACCACACACAAAAAGCATGCTTGATAGCTTCTTACACTTCACATGCATTATTTCTGAAAAAAATATGGTTTTGTTCGAGTATTTAATAAAGTTCAACGTGTGTTTACCACTATTTAATAAATTACTTGACCATACACTTTCTCTCTCATTTTTCCATTTTAATTAAAGATTAATCTATGATATAACTCCAAGGTTGTCACTGTAACCAAAAGCAAAAAAAAGTGTTTTCAGGTTTTCATTGGCTTCCCTGCATGGTCTAGAAGTATTTTGTGATTTGTTTTTTTTTTTCCTTAAGCATATTTGAATGAACTGTTTGAATATGTTTACTCTTTCATCTCTACAGCTTTGAAAACTTCACACTTTCTATCTGATCTACAACAAAGCAATAAGGACTGCAGAGGTTGACAGCATGGACATAATTAAAGACTACCATCAATAAACTGCCATGCTGAACAATCCTGACTTACAACATACTCCAAGATAACCATTTACATTTAAAACAATTTCACTGAGAGGTCTAAAAAGAAGTGGCTTGATTTGTTTTCATAAGAGATCCACAGAAATTAACTTCTAGATAATTCAGTAAATAATGCTAAAATATTCCTTCTCTTTACCAGAAAATTTAGGTTTACGTACTGGATACACATGTAAAAATGTAAGTAATAGGTTGCAGATATAATCTCCAAGTAAAGATGAGTATTAAAAAAATCAATTTTCCAGTTATTGTAGTTACATAAAGCACCAGATGGAGTGTCTGATAATTCATATATATGCTTATTGCATATCATGTACCAATCTAGACAACCTAGTTTATATCTGACAATTAAGACTCTTAATTGGGCAATGTTATCAAAAGTTCAACTGAAGGAAACTCAAGATTATTCCAATAATTTCACACCATTAAAAAAAAACCCTCCACTAATTTACAATAGCATCTCACCCAAAAAGGCAGAGAGTACAGAGTGATATACTAATACATCATGTCTTCTGTAACAGAAGAAAAAAAAAAAAAATCAAAATCAACCTTGAATAGAGGAAAACAAAGGCTAAACTAAATCTTAAGTCTGCATTTTGCTAAGCATGTTGTTGCACAGTGCTATAAGTAACCTAACATATACAGAGGCATAATGTTCCAAGCCACAGAAGAAAGTATCCCAGCATTAATATTCAAGCCAATGCATTTCTCTTTTACCTTTCAGTATGAAGCAGATGACAACAGAGTTTCTTTGTCCTGAAGCGTCTCATAGACTCAAAGTAAACTTGAAGCCCAAAACTTCAGTCGCGCAAAATTACTGCACACAAATGTCCTCTAATATCTTTTAAGCTGGTAAATTATGATGATTCTATTCTTTTCTCATTAGACATAGGTTAACCTCTGCTTCTTGAGAACAAACAGTAAAAGAAGTGGCAACACTTTGGCAATTAATTACATCAGCTCATACAAGCCATTAGCTCACAAATATCAGTTGGACAAGCAGATAAACATTTTTAGCAACCACATTTTGTTCATTTGTATGCCATTGATTAATTAGGTGAGATACTGTTTTGTGTCTTAAACCTACCCATCTTTCGTTTTATCTTAGACCTTCAAAAGCCACTATTGATTTCACCATGATGTCACATCACAAATATAGGTAGTGCTGCATCTAAACACTCTTTTGTTTGTTCTTAAAGTGGGACTTTGTAGCCTGAAATCTAACTGTATCATTAAATACTGAGAAGGATTTAGACTATTATCCTCAAGCAATATAGTTCTTCACAGAAATTAAGACATCTAGAAGGTATTTATAACACAGAAGTTATGCTTTACATGACACAAAAAAAACACATCTGCATGGAAAACACTGCAACTGGTAAGAGTTAGACTGCCACACAATATAATGCACTCAAAAAGGGGGCTTCTTCCTCCACTTCCTTTATTTGTCTCCAAACATTCCTGACAGTCTCTCTTTGTTCCTGCACTGATACCAGGGAAGGCACAGGCCATAAGAGACTCAAGAAAGCCAAGGGAGAGTATATAAACAAACAGTCAGGAAGAAAGCCAAGTGACCCTTTTTTTTAACAAAGAAACACTGATGTCAAATTAACGTATCAGCACAAATGTCTTGAAAAGCATTTGTTGTTACATTTCAAACAGAAAGAACCAAAAAACAAGGGTAGATATTGATATCACGCTGCTGTTCATCACCCCTTTATTATTCACCCTACAGCACATTCTATTTTTCATCTTTTTAAATGTATCCTGTGTACTGCAATTTGAAACATACAATAGTCTCATATTCAATCCTGACCTGACAGCTGTTTGAAAGGTAAATAACAAGTAACCAAATCAAAGGGAAGATAAATAAATCTAAATAATCTCTGGGGTTATTTAAACAGAAATGCAGTGGAATAATACAAGTGCAGAAGGGCTGTTGTTCAGATGCCATTTTTGTGTCAGGGAATCGGGAGATGGGTGAATATGGAATTAAATAGAAGACTCCGATGACCATCTGAATGAGGATAGATCACACTCAGGCCAAGCTATCTCTGCAATGCAGTGTACAGATGTAGCGTAGAATCAGCAAATGGTTTTGAGTTGGAAGGGACCTTTAAAGGTCATTTAGTCCAACCTTCCTGCAATGAGCAGAGACATATTTAATTAGATCAGGTTGCACAGAGTTCTATCCAACTTGACCTTGAATGTTTCCAGGGATGAAGTAAGCCACATTTAAGCATGTCACAAAGTTATCACTATTCATTTTAGCTAAAAGAAAAAAAAAACCCCACACCAAAACCCCACCACCACCAAAACCAAACCAAATGAAAGCTAAAAAACCAAGCTAGCTTACTCACTCATCTTGTGTTGTGTTTGTCCTGCAGCAGATGAGGTCTGAAAGCAACAGCCCAATATTACAATAATTATTGTTTCCATTCTCTTTTGAGGATTAATTTATAGTTTTTAAAAAGCCACAACAAATTAGCGTCTTTAGGTTTTGTTATGATTTCTTCCCTGGTATTTTGGTTATCCTACTTACACCAAGTCAAGGTAATTTTAACATTTACTCTGGATATGGGTTAAGGAGCAGACAGAAATATTTATTTTTAAGCAGTATTCTATGAGATGTTTCTGATCAGAAATCCTCACCCATCTGAACAGGCAAAATATTGCCAGTTTCACAAGGATTATCAGCCTTTTTCAAGATATACCATACCAAGCAACCTAGTAAGTGATATTGATTGAAAGACAGAAAATTAACAAGGAAATGAACTAGCAACAAGCAGCAATTCATACAGGAATTCTCAGTATCATTATAAAACTCTAATTATCCTAAACTTCAGAGAAAATATTTTGACATTTGAAGCTTGTAATGTGTAAAAAAGCATTAACCTCTTTTATACTTGTACTAATGCTAGGCCAAAAGAGGAAAGTATGTAAGTATACAGAACAGAGATTTTTAACAAAACAGAATTATGGCTATCACAGCAGTTTGTGGATAAATTATTAGGTTTATTACTCCTAAAGTAGTTTGAATAGAAGCGTTCCAGCTGTTACATCTGATCACCCGTGCACTGCCAATTTTCTCTGCCAAATAGTCCTTTTAGGCAATGGGGAACTTGTTACAATTAAGGGATTTTCTCACTCCAGAATTCTGCAATTTACAATTTAGTCTCAAAAATTCAATTGCATGAATCATATTCAGTTCCTTTTATTAAAAATTTGCTGCATACAGAGCCAAAGAAAACCATCAAATCCATTTCCTGCAAGAATCCAGGTTAACAGCTTTCTAATTGTGCTTGCTGCATTAGTATGTTGCTACTTGTATAGCTAACAGTAAATAGCTACAGTAAACATTATAGCATATTTGTGGGAAGTCTTTTTGAGATGCTTTATGCTACAGTAATTCCTCACTCCCACCAGAAACAATTTAAATTGCAGGCTACTCTACTAAAAATAACATTATGTTTTATTCCTCAAAAAAGTTCAGTTTATAAAAATATCTCAAGGCAGAAAACAGTTGATGTTGACCAGTGGGAAAAGCACTAATCCTCCAATATTCTAAGACTTCCCAACCTTCACTCATTAAACAAAGCTGAGGTAACACTGGTTAAATTAAATTCATGTATTTCCTCCACTGCAACTTCAAGAATTAAATGTATAACTGACTTGGCTTCCAGCAAACAAGTTATTCCATGTATGAAAGCTATGGTGATGTCCACATGCTCTGTTCAGAAACCTCAACTTTAAAACCCAAAAATCTAAACTTGAAGAATTACTGAACTTTACTGAAAAACAACAAAACCAAAACTATAGGACCAGACCAGGACAGAAAGCTGAATGAAGAAGCTGAAAGAAACTGTAACAGAATCAGTCCCTGTTCTGAGTCCGCAAAGTGTTTAAGAGATTTTAGCATGTAAATCTGTGTTTATTGTATCATTTTTTCCAGAGAACATACCTTCAATATCACTAATTTGGGAGCAATCATGTTTCACAGCACCTTGCAAAGTTTGTCTTCCTGTTTCTATTAACATACACCTCTAGGAGCTGAATATTGACCTAGAGCATGAATAACAGCTGCAGTTGTGGGAAGGCTGTATTCTAACTGTATTAAAGCAAAAAGAGCCCCAGTGATGAATTGCTAGACCAGACATAGCGCTACAAAAGGTTGTGCATCCCAATGGTGATGTAGGGCTCCAAACTCTGCTCAGCTCCCACCAGCTGAGTGCAGGAAGGGAGAGAGCAAAGCCCAAAGGCACCCCAAAGAGTATCCAGTATGGCATAAGGGAGAGGGACAAGCTCTACCAAAAGAGAACAGCACCCACAAGCATTCAACAGCCACCCCCAAACTGTGTTAAGTGAATAAATATCTGAAAGAATGTGAATCACTGGAAACTGAAATGAGATGTACATGAATATGAAAAGAATACTAATAGTTATGCAGAAATGACAAATTTCTCAATCAGAAGTGGAAAAAAAAACACAGGAGCACAGAAAAGTCATTAAGCAAAAGTTAAATATTCCAAAAATACTACTTAATTGAAAGTTAAATGCAAATGAACTGGCATTTTAAAGTCTGCATATGCAGGGTCTTAGCTCATCAGTTTAATCCCACTTTCCTCACTCCTCTGCAAAAATAGTTCAGCTGATTGACTAAGGCCTGTGTAACATATAGGATCAAAGTTTACTATCAGTATTAATAAGATCATATTTTTAACTATCATTTCCTAACAACAAAGACATACAGTTCTGTTAGGAAATTATACAGCACATTGGCATCCTTTGTTGTAAAATAATAAAAAATTAAGTTTTCCAGCCATGCTGTATTTTCCATTTTCCTTTTTTTTAGAATATATTAATTACTAACGAAATACCACACATCAATAGTCAGCCCTGAAGGCATGAGAGTACTTTCTCTCTATCAGAAATATTCTTCTCCTATTAGAAATAACGACTTTTGGACACACGTTTGTGCACTGAAAAGCAGTTACATAAGTTACGTGAAAGTCTGAAGCTAAAACAAAGCACCAGACTATTGCAGGATGTTAACTTAATAATATCTTGGTTGACATTACTAATGCCAACAAATAAAAACATTTAAACACACAGGAAGCATTCTTTAACTTACAGATTACTTGCTTCAGAAAAGAAAAAATCATAACTACTGCAGCATAAAGAAGAAAGCTGACTATGCAATCAAAGGCCCAAAGGACCCAATTTCTTCATATAGCACCTGATGGACATTGTGACAGTCTGATTACCTTCTACCACCAATTTTTGGAACATATGAAAAATACTGTATGCTTCTTGCTGGTATGTGGTCCAAGATGACTCATAAATCTTCCTTTATCTCCTTCGTGGTGTTAGCAGAAAAGGATGAGTTGCTTTTTTCCATCTCATTCACATGTCTTTCTGTCTGTTACCCGTGCCCTTGAGCAAAGATTACTGATGCCCTGCCTGTGATATATGACACATCACATACAGCAGCTTTTCATCAAGTGAATTAACCTGAAAAAATGCAAACCTACCTGCCAGTTGCTTCCCAACTTTCTACTATTCCTTTGTGTACCTCCTTCCTAACATGCCACACACAAGGATTACTGGACACACAAAATTAAATTGTTATTCAGCAGACATTCATGCAACTTACTGAAATATAATACTTAATATTTACCTTCATAACTAATTCCACTTGTAAAATACCCTGTTAGTTAATTCTCTGATGTTTAAATACATTTTTCAGGCTACAAGTATGACTATCTGCACAGATCACCACAAATTAATGGTCTGAGTCATCCATAATAACTGCGATTCATGTAAGACATTACTGATATGGCTCTGCAAACAATTCTGCCATACTAATCAATACTGAATGATCAGTCACTATGCTTTCTGTTCTGGGGATTTTTTTCTTATAATTAATTTTTTTTTTTTTATTCCAAAGGCACCAATGTCTTAAAATGTTAATTCTCTTCATGGTGGTTGAACTGTTCACAAGAATAATTTTTAATACACAAAATTAAAACTCCATTGTACTCTTCTGTGTTCCTGAGTTTGGTTCTTTAAAGAAAAATGGGCAATAAATGCATCTGTGAGGTTCTCTCTTTTCTGCATATACCTTCAAAATTACATTTTAAAGATGGCAATCAGATAACTACTATACTGCTAATCAGCAAGATTCACACACTAACCTCTATGATATTTTTTTCTGCTTGAGAATTTTTTGCATTGCTGATTATTAATTGCTTTACATTTGTAACTGGTTAAATGACAGAAACTCAAAGAAATTTAATCACAGGAGTTCCCAGATACTTGAACATTTTCAAGACAGTGAAGTAAAGTAAAATTCCAGTATAACTCTGTTCCACAAAACAATGCTCTTTAAATTATACATGCTACACCTTCTGTAATGAAGGAAAAAGATTTTTCCCTGCTTTTTCTTTTATAAAAAAATGTATCAATTCTTCTAATGGAGGCCATGATTGAAAAATATAAACATTGACACATATTTTCCAATGCATTGGCTTAAGAGTAACGTGTAAAAATAGGATTAATGGCACAAAGCATGTACTATATAAAAATAGCCTGTAGAAAGAAGCATTAAGCAATTACAAGCTTCTAGCACTGAAGGCTCCAATATTATAGGGTAATATTTCCTTAATGTTAGACTTCATTAACCCTAAGATAATCTCTCATAAATTTTGCTGATTTTTTAAGGAGAAAAAATAAATTATGTTTATTAAACTACTGAATATGTTTATGAAAACAAGACATAATCTAGTGCTATAAACTTCTTGTCTTTATCTGAATAATCAGGAAGCTCATAAATAAAATATCATATAACAAAGTGAGTGTTAAAATTCATTACCGTAATAGCTATGCTCATGATCTATTTCATTAACACTCCTCCTTTCTTTGAATAAATGGGTTCTTTGGTCTACCAGAGCAAGGCCATTTACAAGACAAAATACTGAGCTGCTTTTTCTCATTTTCCCTTATCTGTTCAATTCCCAACTTTCTAAATTAATTCTTCCTTTAAATCTTATTGTTCCTTCCAGTGTAACTCACAGCACATTAGAGAAACTTGAAAGAAATATAAGCAAAGAAATGGGCCTATGGAGTATAAGTTAATTAGGAATCTAAGTGACTGGTGATGAGACTTGATGGCATATGGCTTTGGAATGAATTTAAGAAGCTTAAGTTCATTTAAAAATAAAATATAAATATATCAGAAGTTCAAAAGAAGTCATAGCTCAAATCAAGTCATGCTAATGTTTCAGCCCCAATGCCAGCAAAAGATAACAATATATGACGGCATACTGATTTTATCTCAGAAGTTTCTTCTCACCAACATGGATCAAAAAGGCCAGTAGCTAATGTGAGTAACTAACGTGAGGCAGTGATACTGATACTTACAATTCAATAGTAGCAAGTGCAGAAGTCACCATCCAGAACCAAGTATGTAAGCATGTCATTCAGCTTAACATGCTACTGGTTAATAATCCCATGCAGAACCAACTTTTCAGATCATCTTTATATCCATCAACCTCTACTTAATTTTTTTATCCATTTCTTCTCATTTTATATATAATATATAGGACATGATCTGGATAAATCCTCTGCCATAAAATTGGCATTGTGAGAAGAGATCCCTGGGAAACGTGTAAGAGAATTGTTAAGAACTATGGTGTCGGGAGTTTTCCAGATGCTGTAGCTGGATGATTGCGTGAGGATTGGAAGCAAGAAGGACAGATGAGGGAAGGTAAAGGCTTTGTACTTGCCACATGCCTCCCTCTCCTTGAGAACAGGGCAGTAGTCTTAATTTTTGAAGTTCATCTTCAGGGGAATGCTCTATTTGTTCCACTGCTCCTGATGTAACTACAACAAACTTCGAAGTGGTACAATCTCACATCTTTTATAGAAACTGGTATTCAGAGCACTGCTATCCATAAGGAAAAGTAACAGCATCGATGAGGAAAAACATCACCTGGAAAGTGCCATAAAGGACTAAATGCTTAACTGGCATTGCTTACGTTCTTCCCAGAACTCTGAAGAGGGAGTAGTGGATGATAGAGTACATTACATATGTATTATAGGCCTGTACAGTCATTTATATAACCTTTTCTCCACAGTCTAAACAGGCAAATTTTCCACCAGAGGACACTGGTTTTTCAAAGGAAATCATAACAGTACCTTTTATCAAGCCAACTGATAAAACTATATAATGAAATTTAGACCAGCTATGCAAGCTCTCCTAAATCATCAGTTTTCAACTTGATCAACTAGATAAATACACATTGTAACTTTTAATAATTTTCATGTTAGTATTTAACCTCTAAGCCTAGTTGTAATTGATTATTGTTATAAAAATCATAACACAGAGCAGCAGGCTGCCATAGCAAGCCATAACATACCACATACAAACATCTCTGCAAATTCCTTGGTCATATTGGTTTCTGTATCACCTTCATCAGCCTTGTCTGAGCAGTCTCACGAGGCATATGCTTTCCCCTGAGTACCATCTTGAGATCTACTTTCATTCAAAATCAGTATGTATGGCAAAGGTTTGCACTCTAAGTAAAACACAAATGCTGCAGAAGAGATTAGAAAGATGTTAACACAGTTTATGTATCAGCTACCATAGAATGGTCCGGGCTGGAAGGGACCTCCAAAGGTCATCTAGTCTGTCCTCCCCGCAGTCAGCAGGGACATCCCCAACTAGACCAGGCTGCCCAGGGCCTCATCAAGCCTCACCTCGAATATCCCCAGGGAAGGGGCTGCAACCACCTCCCTGGACAACCTGTTCCAGTGTTCCAATACCCTCACAGTAAAGAACTTGTTCCTAACATCCAATCTAAATTTGCTCTTCTCCAGTTTAAAGCCATTGCCCCTTGTCCTGTAACTGCAGGCCTTTGTTAAACAGGCTCTCCCCATCCTTCCTGTAGGCCCCCTTCAGGTACTGGAACACTGCTATCAGGTCCCCCCAGAGCCTCCTCCTCTCCATCAGCTCCCCCAGCCCGCAATGGTTTAGGTGGTTATGCAGAGAAATTTTGACAATGTCCACTTTACAAAAGAGTCAAAAATCAAAATATCCCTGAGAGCACTGAGTCATATTTTAGTGTAAAGTAATACTTTACACTAGCAAGATGCAAAATCATCATTATCACCCATTTTAGTTGTGCACAAAGATAAAATATTGAATATAGTAGATAAAGCATGAATAAATTATTAGAAGCTGCTAAAAGGTATTACAGATAAGCAGTATGTTCATTATTGATAACACAATTCACTGGACTGTACAACTAGTTGGTATAATGGATTGTTATCCATTTAATTACTAACACTATAAACTACACACATACCCTTACATGAATGGTAACTCATTTTTTGTTTTCAGTACAGCTGAAAAGTAACCACAAACTACTCGGGAGACACCAATATTTTTCTTATTGAGGTATTTGGGGTTTTTTCCTGCTGGCTTGTTTTTTCTTTTCTCAGGAGTTATCAACTGCATCTCCAAGAAGCAACATTCTGCCTTTAGAATCGCTCAGAGCTAAGAAACTGAGTCATCACCTGCATGCAGACCCACTATGGAGAGTGCTGGTGTGCATGCTTTGAACTGGGAGGAGGCTGATGACTGTGCTGAGATATCACCAAGTACTATGGCATTCAATCTTTACTGAGAACCATCCAGCAACAGCTGGCACCACACTTGTAGAAACACTTTCAACACAAAGACCAACGACTTCAGTAGTGCATCTATGTAACATATTCACCACCAGCATACATGGGTTTGTATTCAAGTTGGTCAAAATAGTTCTAGAGACAAAGAAAATTAAAAAAGAGCTGAGTTGTCAGTCAAATCACAACTGACTAATAAGCTGATCTATGAGACTTTGCTATATGGGAAATCTATCTCACTGGACACAAAGCAAAAAGAAAAGAAAAAACACATCAAAAGGTAAAGCTAGCATTAAAAATATTACTTTAAAAAGACTGTGGATTGCCTATGACATGTAATAAGTTATCTGTCTCTCTCAATAAATAGAAGTCATTATTTACTCATGAATTACTACCAGTAACTGTGACAAGCAAAACCAACAAAGCCCATAAAAACATAAAAAACCTGTTCTACACAGTTTAGCTGGAAGAGAACATGTTCAGTGTTTTAGATGAAAATGCATTAAGGCTTACAATCTGTTCTAATACAATCTCCATTGCACATTGGGAAAGAAAACAAATAGCAAGGGCTCAACTGATCCCAAACTTCCACAGGAATAATCGAAAATATGCTTTTTTTAAAGCATTGTCATAGAAACTTGTTTAATGTCTTGGATTGATACCTATGAGTATTATAATTATTGCAGCCTTTCAAACAAATGTACTAATGTTCCAATGATACACTGTCTTTGGATATTTTAACCTAAAGAAAAGTCTCATCTCCTAAATATAAAGCATATTCCCAAATTCAGGTTTCCTGTACTCCATTATCCATGTCTGCTGTTCTTCCAAGTATTTCAGTCTTCATGCAAGTGATACAGTCAGGTGTCATGATACTAAGAATGAGGATACCATTACACTGCTTTCCTATAATATTTTTCTATGTCAATAACACATAGGTTTTACCACTACTAGGACAATCCTTATAAAAATAAATGTCAACACCACATCTCTAGGTAATGCTAATAAAACTACACTTCTAGTATCTTAAAGAACATAGGATTTATTTACTAGTATTTTAGCATGTTAGTTGCACTCAGATGTGAAAAATGATGAAAGTTTAATCTCAGTATAATTAAGGTAGCTAAAGCTTTACTTACGTTTCATATTTTCTTGGCTTTTGAAAAATAAACTACAATCTATCTTGGACAGTTGTTATTATCACATCTTGTAATTCCCCAACCACAGTAGGATGTAGAATGTTTTTCAAATGATGAAATGTGTCTAATATGACAACACACTCAGATTAGAGGGGGTTTGCTTGTAAAAACAAATATGACAAAACCCCAAATAGTAATATTAAAATGTTGTTTCGACTTTTCAGTGATTAATGGGAGAACCTACAACTCTCTATATTAACTTGCAGTTAAAAGCAGGGGGGAAGCACAAAAATCCTCAAATCAACTATAACTCCTTTTTAGCTAATTTTACTTGGAACCTGTTCCTATTCATTTGTCTTCAATACAAGGCATTTAGCAAATCTTAATACAATATTCCCAATAAAATTCCTACTGGATATGTTCCACTGCAGCAGTGCTCTAAATTTGTATATCAAATCTTCAAAACTATTAACTCTGAAGGAATAAATAAATGGGTATCTTATCTGGTGGAAAAATTCTGCTGAACAGTTATAGACTATTAATTGATCTCTCGCACAGAAAATTTTTCTAGGAGATGATTCAAAATAAAGCTACCAAACAACAAATACATAAATATAAAAACACATTTTTATTCGACTAGGAATTCTGAAGGTTGCAATGCTTTGAGAAAAATGGGGCTTTCTTTAAGCATGCAAAATTTTCTCAAATAACATGCATAACTAAATCCATTTTTTTAAAAAACAGGAACCCCGCTTTGATTAACTATAATTTTTATTTGAATAGTGATTTTAGCCTCTTAATTGAATTATTTTTTTCCAAAGTAATTTTACTGCTAATAAATGAAAGACATGAAAAACTAAATTGCATAATAAAGCATGAAGGGCATACAGTTATGAGATGCCATGCCCCTGAGAGAAGCAAGCAGTGTTTTATGTTGAATGAAAATCTTAAGAGCAACATGCTCTTAAGAGCATGGGGTGGGGTGGGGGGGGGGGGTGGCAGGAAAAAAGATAATATCCCAAGACATGAGGAGAGCTGTAAATCAGTACCACTAGCAAGCACAATCTTTTCCTTAGTGATTTCTAAAATACTTAAAATAATTATTGGAAATATATCTTCCCTGTCATTTAGGCCCTTCAACAATTGACAACTCTGTAACTAGAAAACCACTTGATTTTGGCAGCTAGTAATGCCCCAAACGATTTCACTGTCAACATAGTTTAACAACTTACTAAATAATATAAAAAGCATTTTTTACCTTTTACTAAGGAAAAAAAAATAGAAATTTAATGAAAAAAATAAATAAACCAACCATTTTTCACTTATGTTGAACTGCAAATGAAAATCTCCTGGCATGAACATATGCTTCTTTTAGGTAAGTATGTTCAAGTGAGTGGAAGAAGCTTGAGCTGATAACAAAACACTTGTTTGGCAAATGCATTAGATCTGGCTTAAATCTCAAAGCTGAATGAAGGATGTCACCATGAAGATGTTTTCCCTCATGAACAAGGCACACATGGTTTCCTTTCACTTAATGTTTAGAGCACTGAGACCCCATGCAATGAGATGAGCCAGGTAAGGAACAGGCAAGTACAGGCCTCACGGCATTAACGTTAATTTGTGTCATCTCATAATGCTAGGGAAATAAAATAAATAAAAACATTCAGAAGCAACTGAAGAAAACAAATTGCTCTTTACAACCAATACACCCAGATAAACTCAGCCTAGCACTTTAAAACAACTGCTTTATAGTAAGGTGTTCTCCAAGTTTTCCGCAGCATGGTTTACTTTCTTACCCTGTTCTCTCGCACAGGATGTTATAACAGCTTCGAAAGATTAACTACTTTAAGAGCAGTATTATTTACATATAGTTTGACTTTATACATTAAATGGGAAACAGTGCACCAGAGCAAGTATGTGAGAGAGCAAACACAAAGGAGAGAAATGTGGATTTGTCAGTGCTATACAAATAGCCCCTGTTCTCCAAGTATCAGCCAACCACTTTCTTTGGGCTACCTAAATAAGCTGAAGGCAGAACCGTTACTGACCAAATTCCACAATACTGAAACTTCAGGATATTCAGTGAAACTGGTAGGAGATCAATTTAAAATGAATAAAGTACATTTTAAAAAATTAACTAGTGAATTTCTAAAGTTTTCTGCTGCAAGAAGTTGTGAATACAGATGCTATCAGCAAATACAAACTGGAATTCTACAAATTTATGGACAATCGATCAATAAAAGGGTATTAAGAGGAAGGTACGCCCTAATTCTTAACACAAGGATGCTGGCAAGCTGGACAAGAGTAAGTGGCCAAATCTGCCTAAACAGCAACTTGCTGCTACTGCCAGTGACAGTGATAACCCAGAAGGACTTTGCCACAGTCACAGTGTGTTGTTTCTTACTATACCACACGCATGTAAAGACATGAAATGCGTTCTTTTCATTTTGTTATGGATTTCTACTCAGGCATAAGTAAATCAGCATTCAAAGATTACATCTAAAAACTTCCCAAAATCATTTGTGTTTAGGTAAGATATTCTGCCTTCACAGCTGCTACTTAAATTGGCTCACTGCAGTAAAACCTAAGTGGGCTAATTACCTAATGTCACATTAGGATTAGGACTAAGAAAAAAATTGACTCATGTAGAACTCAATGGTTATAATAGAAATGGTGAAAGACAACAGTCAAGTCCATTTATTTTTATCACAACCACTGGTATGATATATTCCTTTTAAAAAGCATGCAGAAAAAGTTTCCTTCCCATTCAAAAAACAAATTGAAAAACTATGCCCATGCTGTCACATTTTTCTGAAGGAATATTCAATGTGAATAGGTGTAGAGTCCTGCACCTGGGGAGAAACAACATCATGCACCAATAGCGATTGACCTGCTGGAAAGCAGTTTCATGGAGAAAGACCCTGGAGTACTAGTGGAGAATAAGTTATTCATGGGACAGCAATGGGCCCTTGTTGCCAAGAAGGCCAATAGTATCCTGGGGTGTATTAAGAAGAGTTTGGCCAGCAGCTCAATGGAGGTTCTCGTCCCGCTCTACTCTGCCCTGTTGAGACCACATCTGGAATATTTGGTCCAGTTCTGGGCTCCCCAGTTCAAGAGGAACAGGGATATACTAGAGATCATCCAATGGAGGGATGCAAGGATGAATAAGGGAATGGAACTTCTGTCTTATGAGGAAAGGCTGAGAGACCTGGGGCTGTTTAGTCTGGAAAAGAAAAGACTGAGATGAGATCTTATTAATGTTCTTAAATATCTGAAGGGTGGGAGTCAAGAAGGTGTCAGTCTCTTTTTAATAGCGTCCTGTGATAGGATAAGGAGCAATGAATATTAAACTGGAACACAGGAAGTTCCACCTCAACATGAGGAATAACTTTTCTGTAAGGGTGACAGAGCACTGAACAGGCTGCCCAGAGAGATTGTAGAGTCTCCTTCTCTAGAGACTTCCAATTTTTGTCTGGATGTGTGTCTGTGTGACCTGCCCTAGGTGATCCTGCTTTGGCTGCAGGGTTGCACTCGATGGTCTTCATAGCTCCTTTCCAACCCCTATGACTCTATAAAGCAACAGAAATAGTCCCACTAACACATCTAGGCATCTCTGTCACCTGAGCAAACTGGCTTTTTTGCAGTACTTAACACTGTGCAGCATGACAATGCTGACAGAAAAGATTTAGCAAAACCAGATAAAGCAACTACCAATCATCTTTTCTTAGGAAGGAAGACCATACTATTCCCCATTTTCCAAACCAAGAGTTAAATGCTATATATATTTTTTTTTAAAAAAGTGAAAGCACTGAATTAAACTCTCCTTAGGATCTTGATCAGCATCACCAGAACCAGTACACTTATGTGCTTACTTATAAACATGGTAATGCATCAGAGTATTTTGAGTAGAAAGAAAAAAAGCTAAGTAAGATGGTAAGATTGTTCAGGTGCTAGGATGCCTTCTTGAAACTCTAACCAGTTCCAGTGAAAGCATACACAACCACTTACTTATATTAAAGGTTGAAACAGACACAGCAATTTCCACTTTTCAGCCCAAGCATTATTGTACTACACACTGTTTAACAGTGCTTATATTTTACACCGAGCCTGTCAATATTTCTATGATAAGCTGGGATTTGTTAATAGCTCACTCTCTCTGCATGGACATTCAAGATACGTGCATGTGCAGACAACAAAATTTAAAGAATGCAGGAATATTTTCTGATGGGATGACTAGATTTAACAGTAGCAAAAACATTACTGCAACTAAGATCCTTCATTTTTATACACTACTGTGCATTTTTTATGATTCGTGTCTAAGATCCTGTTAAATATTTAAACAACAATACAATATGAAGTAAGTAAACTCTTTAAATCAAGCATCCTCTATAGTGTATAGTGGGAACAGATGTGCTCTTATTAAGGCTATATTGTAACTCAACAATAATTTGTCATATTTGACATATTGTTAAATTATGTGCACCTGCCAGAACTGTAGTAGCAATTATAAACGATACATATACCGCTTTTATTTTAATTACCTAAACAACTTATGTAGATGTGAATACAATGTATGAGGAAATTGTAATTTCCTAAATGTCATCACCAAACAACACCTAATGTCCCACAATCTCTTTTTATGTATGTTTTATTGTAGCGCCCAACTGTTTCAACACTCTAGTGGCTGGACTTTAATGTGGTTCAAGCAGCCCCAAGTAACATCACCAAATGTTTAACATCTGTGAAAGTTGGACCAACAAATGCTCATATTTTCAGGAGGTCATGCTGGCCAGCTTTCATTAACAATTACTTTAAACTTCAGGTTTCTTTATAGCTGTTTAATTCAGGAAGGACATGTAAAGTTCACCTTAAGCTGCTAAGTTTATAAACATTCTTAAGTTTAATATAATATGAGCTGGAAAAAAAACTTTTTTCAAGTTTCTTTTTCTTCCCCCAATATTTGCATCTTGTTTAACTCACCAATTACTTTAATATAGGGAAATAACACTTTTAATAAGGTCATAAGAGTTCAGTGTATTTTCAGAACTGAGTCAGAATCTCCCAGCTCTTCGTTCCTTTTACTTTATTTTCCTACTCCCTTCTCCACCATCTACAATATTTACACCAGATTTATGACTAATTGACCAGTCCTTAATACTCTGGATATTTCTTATTGAACAACCTTACTTTTTGATTTATGTTTTTTTTTTTACCTATGACAATTCTATAGCCATGAACCATTGTATCTTGAAAAATCTATTCAGAGACTTCAATTTTTCTACACCATAGCATATGGCAAGCCTTGAATTTTGCTGTAGACTTCTAGAACAAAGAGCTCCACTGCAGGGTTGGATGAAAAGAACCCCATGAGACTTAGGGATGCAGGAATTCCAGGGACTGACTTTTAGTGCAGCTTCAGCACTGTAGGGTGTACAACTACCTAATCCTTAAAGGTGCATAAGAAATTGTTAAATATACAGAGTTCAAGGGAAAAAGGAAAGGGAAGATCTTTTAATAATTGCATAAACATAGGAGAGGGTGATTAAAAGAACACAACTCACTATTTTGACTATACTCTCTATTTTGAAGATAAAAATAAAGTAATTTGAAAGGAGAACAGATGAGATGAAGATGCCACTGGCAATCTGTATTTCACACACTGATCAAACCCATGAAAACCCAGTTCTCTTTCCCCTTCTCTCACCATGTCAGCTTCACATGACTTAGAGCTTCACATTTTCTGGCTGTAGTCTCTCTGCTTTGAGAAAGCATACAGGAAATAACCAGAAAGGAGTGTATCTCCTACAGGTTATTTCAATTCTCCACCAGAAATACTTGGTTTTACTTTGTGGGTGACAAGAGCACCAGAAACAGACTGCCCAGAGAGGTTGTGGACTTTCTGGAGACTTTCGCAACCTTCCGGATCACACACCTGTGCAACCTGATCTGGGCAAACCTGCTTTAGCAGGTGAGTTGGAATAGATAATCCCCAGAAGTCATTCCAAGCCCTACCATTCTGTGATTCTGTTTTTACTGTCTAGATATACCACTACATGTAATTTTAACAACACGTAGCTATACACTCCTATTTCAGAGCACCAGAGCAGAAGCTTTGATGGTGATCGGTGTGAATCAAACTTTTCCCAACACCTACAAGTTGCACAGATATCCTACTTTATAGACTCTCCAGTGCTGCAGCCATACTCTGATCAAGTAATAGATTTGACCTGCTGCACTTGGAGGAGAATCAAAGTAGGCTACTCCCAACCCATCAAGTAATGCCAGGGAGACTCAGCCTCTTTAACAGTTAAGAATTATGACCTACAGCTGCTCTGAGACTCAGCTTTGCTCTAGGACCTTGGACCCCACACATCCAGATAGGGACCCACATTTAACACACAGCTTGTTAGTGACTACTTTAGAGTGTCTCCCTTTGATTATTTATGAAGAGCACTGGTGCAGATACATTGGAAAGGAAGGTGAATATAAAGCTCCTTCTGAGGAGCATGAAGTTACTTCATTTTATTTTGGAAAATTTTGCATTATGTATGGGTTTACAGAGGGCTTTATGGACTCTCTTAACTGATTTACTGTTAAGGTACATATTGATTATGATCCCTAGTTATTTAAAAGGAGACTTGTTTACCCCACAGCACTTAATACATTGATACATGTTTCAACTTAACAGTGACACTGGTAAACAAAAGTTACTGATCTACCTAGTGAGTTATAAAACTTGTAACATGCTGTAAACAGCTCTGTCATTTTATTTAGCATATTGCATTGCACGAGCTGCTTTATTTACCTAGCGGTAAATCTTTATGCATCAAAAATGCTACAGAAGGCACAACAAATAAATTACAGACAGACACTAACATCTGACTAGTTAATCAAACAAATAGGACATGTAACAAAGAGAAAAGCTATAAATATTGACAACAAGCTGCCTCAGTCACAAAAACATTCAATACTTCAGTTCTCAAGTGTGAGTTTTATATCAGTCCCCTGGAAACAGTTTGTATCCTCCAATAAATTTTTACAGTTGATTCACCTGCCTGATACCCTTCAGCCATTTCCTTCAGAAGCTGTCAAACCCGCCAACAATAATATATGGCCCGACCAACAAGAACAGCTGTAGCCATTCTCTCTGCTGGTTCCCGCACCCTGTTCTGCATAAAATAATACATCAAGATTAATTGATTTCCCGTCAGTCTCACAGAACAGAAAATTAATTTTCATGTAGCTATTTTCCCCAGCATATGAATTTCAAACATGGCAAGTAATTTAAGTTTTTAATTATTCATATGTAGAAGAAAAAAAAGAAAAGAAGAAGAAGAAGAAGAAGTAGGGGGGGGGAAATAAAAATCGCAACAAATGATAAAGTGAGCCACTGAAAGCCCCAAGGCCACGGCCTGGGCCTTGATTTGTGCTGAGACAACAATAGCATTCACTAATGCCTATATAAATAATATATGTATTAACATACATCTTAGTACAACACCAATTTCTCTCACTCTGACCCAAGACTACCAGGTCATGCAGCAGCAGTTTGTCACAGTCCATACAGTGCGGTACATGTGACACACTACAAGAAAAACATATAACATGTCAGCTATAGTGGATTGACACTGATTGCCTCCAGAGCATGAACACACCTATAATGTAATGGGAACGTAATGGTCAGTGTTTGAGAACGGTTAAACTTACTCATCAGCAGGGTGTTGTATCTCAGCAAACCTTCTCTCTGCAGGTGACATGGACTTGTGCAAGGAAAATTGCTAATGGAAAATTAAACAGATTAATCTGTCTTGCTCAAGTTAAATATTTCCCAAATGATTGCTGAAGCCTTAAAGAAAAACACAGGCCATTCAAAAGATAGTAAGATATCATAAAGAAGGCACATTTAAGAATATTTCACTTGCTAGGGTTCCAATTGCAGTAAACGGACATTCTCACAAGTTGCAGAATATGATTTATGACCTTGAACTGGGGCCATAATTGTACAAGTAAATAACCATAAGTCAAAGCATTCATTACAATAATTTGTGATGAAGTAAAAAACACTCGTTATTTATTTAGGGCAACACAAGATCAACAACGTTAGGACTGGATTTTTTTCAAAAAACACAACTGACTTGAACTACACAACGCTCATACATGACTTGGGGGTGAGGGCAAATTACAAGTTCGAAATGTATCCACAATCTCAAAAGGAGCATGCAGATGCTGAAGGCATGTCACCAAAAATATTAACTAACAGATTTGCTTAAACTGTTCCTTCCATTCTTGAAAAAGTTTGGGAAGATTGGTTTTATTAGTTAAACCTTGCCAAAAATTCAAACTGTTTGACAAGGTGTGCTGTAAAGTTACTCCTTAGGAAAGCATCTTACCATTATCAGTGGCACCAAATGAGTCTACAGGGACAGAAATCTAGGGAAGGTTAGTAAAATTACTAAAGCAAGAAGCACTGCAACCATTTTTGGTTATGTATTATGATGAAATGTTAAAAAAAGACGGGAATCAATATAACAACCATTACAGATGTGGTAAAAATGCTCACTATAACTAGGAGAGCAATTGGCATATAGTATGGGTAGGCACTGGTGCACGCTAATAGCAATGTAAGATTCTATCAGTATTTCCATGACAGAACTACTTCCACTGTTTTTTCAAAGACTCCCAATTTTTGTATTCAGAGAAGGCTGAAGAAAGGCAGGTTTTAAACTAAAACTCAGCATATCCATGTTATGTCTTTAAAAGCAAGTTTTAAAGACACAGAGCAAGAATCCTAGGTTCTGGTTTCATTAATACAAAAGAGGTTTTTAAAACTGGAAGCCAAGCTCAGTATCTTCTCAACATATGTGCTATAAAGCTTCAGGGGTTCTTTTGGTTGGTTGGTTTGCTTTTGTTTTAGGGATGTTTTTTTAAGCAATGATGCAAGTTAAAGGCCTTTATCTTCTGTAAAATTAGCCCTATAAATGTATGGATATCAAATAACACCAAAATTATCAGCAAACAATCAAAATGTATATGCCATCATTTTGCATTTGTTAACATCCTGACATACTAGAAAACACCCACTGAAAATAAAATTAAAATTACATTTACCCCCCCCACCCCCAAAAAAAAGTTCATATTTCAAAGTACTACATTATTCAGAAACTACAGGTCATCATTATTGTCATGTTGGAAAATAATTAGAGTTTTAAAGTCTAATATAGCAAGAAAAAAAACAAACTACTGTGTCTAACTTCAGAGGGGAGGAGGCTGAGTTTTCTTATTTCCGTTTCATATTTCAAGATAGTTAAAGGAACTAATGCATTATACTTAGTAATACCAACCATTCAACAATTATCTGTCCTAAAAGTTTTTAATTTCAAATTTATCTGCAGCTGCCCTTCTAATAGTTACTTGGGTTTTTTTGTAACCTTTCATTAAGAAAATAACCTTATAATGAGCTCATTATGTTCACCATAAATATACATGTTTGCAATCCTATAAATGAAATGTATAAACCAGGCGGAGGGGGAAGCAAGGCGGGGGGGGGGGGGGGGGGAAGGGGAAATACAACCCAAAATTCCCCCACAAACAAACCAACCCCACAACTTTACAAAGTTGATACTGCTGCTATAGATACTGGTCCTGGCATAGCTTAAAGGTCTTTGTTTCGGTAAATTCAATTGAGTGTTTCTATTCCTAAGTCTAGCAAGAGGTTCTAATTATTGTTAGAAGCCTAATTAGCATTTAGTATTACATTACAACAACTGCAGCAAAATTGTACCCGTTCTCCAATAAACAGTATTCACAGTGTGCAATCAAGCTGCTGTACGATGCAATGAGAATTAATAGCACTTCACGACAATGGTAAATCCTACAACTCCCGCTGTGTGTGTTTAATAATTTTTCACTCCTTCCAGATTGTTCCCATCAAGCACAATTCCCAAGATCCTAATCAGCTTTCTTCCCCATCAATACTACACAGAGATCTGAGCACTGAAAATTATCTGCAATTTCAAAAAGTGCTTTGTTGCATTATTAGGCCACTGACCTAAGAGGTAATGGGTAAACAGTTTCTGAAAAATGTCCAACGCACAACATAAATTAAAGCTTGTAGTCTTGCCTGCTGCTCTTACCAAAGCTATAACTGCAAACTTTAACAGTTTTTACACAAAATCCTCAACTATAGTGCTATTTTTACATTAAAAAAGAGAATAAAGATGACAATGTTTATATTTAAATAACTTCTTTTACTGTATTTTACACAAATAATACAAGTCAGAGAGCCAGAAGCACAGAGCAATCACCATAGTTCTGTCTTCATTCTTGCATACAGATTATGCAAGTCATTTCTGGAAAGAGGGGCACACACAACCATACACACTGAAATGGAGTCAGCATTTTTGTTTCTTGCTTTGGCTTAAAAAGAAAACTAATTCTAGAGAGAGAGGCACGTCGTGATGGTCAGAAATTCAAATTTCACCCTTTCCTTACAGCTTATATATTTCACACACTTCTCTGGCAATTAAGATTCTCTTATTAGAGAAACAGTGGCATTATAAAGGATGACTTATTTCTGTAGGGAAAATGGCAGATGCCTCACTGATACATTAGCAAGGTATATCCTTCAGACATCCAGATAAATGGAACCACTTCCTATATAAAACTGTAGCTGTGTCAGTGACAGGGCGCAAAGGAACCAGAAACCTGACTCATAGTCCATATGCTGGTTACCGTGCACCACCAGACATTTGAATATTATGAAAGGAGTTGTAAGTTTGGCAAAGCACTCCCTCTGGCTTTGTTACAGTAATTTGTTTCAGTTAATGGAGTTTCAGCCTTTCCCCATAATCACTATCCCTTGTTATGGAAATCTTATCTGTATAATAAACTCATCTCACAGGGGATTTCTCTCCTTTTCACAGTTTGTCAGTGCAAGTACCATTTAAGTTTTACCTGGTAGTCAAAATGTAATTTTATTTTACCTGGTTATCAGGAGATGTAAGCCACTGTGGTATTAATTGCCAATAACCACTAACTCTGACAAAATGTGGCATTATTATTTATCTTCAAACATAAGAAGAATTTGTTCATTAATCCTCATAATAAAAAAAAATTAAGGATATGTGAAAAACGCTTCTGTTGTAATTTGCATCTGGTTTTGATGAGCTGATTATGCACTTGAGGATCACACTTTACATATCTGGACACAGTAACAAGCATGTGGCAGGGAGAAGAAGAGAAAACTTGAGACAGAAAATCAGAAAGTGGGCATCAGTTAAAAGTGGAGAACAAGCTACAGGGTAGATTCACCAGGGTCTGAGACAGTGGCCTTTAGCAAAATAAAGAACTCCGTATTTTCTGGTTAGACAGAGCCAAATACGGAATGTAATGAAGATCTAACACCAAGCCCTTTCTCCCCAGTAGGCAGAATTTAATAAACACAAAATCAGTGAACTGTAAAGGCAGCTTCTCCTTCTCAATATACCTACTTCAGAAATAGACTTTTGTGTCCAGTCTGTAGAGAAGTTTTCCTGAACACCTCTGAAACAGCCTATTTTTTAAAAATTAATTTCATGTAACCACAGAACAGAATGTCTTGTTTCTCTACTGTGAGTTGAAGTCACAAGTGCAGATTGATCATATAAGAGGGGAGGTAAAAAGAAGGTTCCAAATATGAATTCCTGACATGACATGTAATACTTGGTGGCTTTCACTTTGGCTATCACAGATGTCACACTGTTAGTGCAACTGCTACAATTAAAATGGCACAATGGGTTTATCCAGTGTAACACAACTGTTGCTTTCACTACTCAGCTAATGATCATTTGCTCTTCAAGACTTCCTTTCCTCCCCCCCTCCCCCTCCCCCCCCCTTTCAGGAAGCACAGAAGTCACACATATATTCACCTCTCACCACATAACTAATTTCATGATCTACTGTGGATACAAAAGCTGCAACAGCCAGATGAGAACGTCAGTGTAAGTTTCATTCTGCACCGACACTTGGTCTCCATTTAAGCCATAACATGCTGCTGCATTGGTGACCTTGAACTTACTTCTTGGCCATCACTGCCTGTTGATGAGCTCTCCAGACAACTTCGTCCATTATTTCCTATGGATTTCTTTTCCCTAAACATTCAAATCTGTTTGTCATTCAGTGTTAACCCTTTTCTGTATTTTTTTTCCTCCTGTAAGTTAGTGCATGATTCACAGCTTTGAAGTTTTGATATACAACCAGGAATGCCTGATTCATTTCATTTAAAAATATGAACCCAATAGGCTTAATCCAGAATCTCTGGCTCTGAACTGGTTTACCATATGTTGTATTTGATTTGTATTTCTATCAGTGTCAACCCAAGCATCCTTATACACA
The DNA here is from genome assembly GCF_027791375.1 of Indicator indicator. Taxonomy (NCBI): domain Eukaryota; kingdom Metazoa; phylum Chordata; class Aves; order Piciformes; family Indicatoridae; genus Indicator; species Indicator indicator. Next base: position 20,945,291 of record NC_072016.1, on the reverse strand, counting down.
GCAGCTATGAACATGATTTATAGCAAGTCATTCAAGGCAAAGCCTACAGCTTCCCTTCACAATTTGACATTATCAGATTACTTCAGAAGCTGGCAGCAGCTACCATAAGTAACAAGCTGTCACTGTAAATAAATCACTCCCTCAGAAAAAACAGTTAAACATATAGATTAGCATGAACAAGGGTCAGTATTCCAGGCTTGGGTTTTGTTTCCCCTCTCAACCAAATCACAAATCATCCTTTCACTTGACCAAAAGGAAAACCAAAAGTAAGCACAAAACTTTGCATTCATATCCAAGACAGAAACTGAAAATGTTATTTAAAAAAAAAGCCAAAAAAAAAAAACCAACAACCACACACCCACTCCCCCACCCCCAATCACATAAGGATATAATCTTTATTTAGAAACAGACATAACAAAAAAGCAGTAACCAACAACTTGAACAAGTTAAACGTGGTCACTAGAGCTTACCTTAACAGTTTCCAAGTATTCTAAATAAAATCACTACATGACACTTTAAATGTGTTTTGGGGTGACTAGCTTCACACTTCCATTTTCTATATAAATATCTCTACTCAGCATTCTTATTCCCAGGCCTACTGCATCCTGCTAACGTAAATCGACAAAGAGATACTTGGAAAGTCCATCAGCAGAAGTACCAATGGGCTCTGCTGCAAGGATGCTAGCTTGTAACATAGAAGTCCCAACAGAGTAAACTAGAAACTAGTATATAAACACAACCAGCTCTCCCCTCTGCACATAGCAACAAATAAATAGTTCTTATTTTACATGCTTTTTACAGCATTTAAAATGTAAAGAAATTTAAATTACTGCTTTAGTATTACAAAGTCTTGATTTATGACAATCTTTTAATAAATGGAATTTTAAAAAATCTGAAATTTAAACTCACGCACTACTGAATCACTTGAGTTAAATCAGTCAAGTGCAGGAAACCACTAGCTTAGCACCTCAAAGCAGAACTTGTTAGAAAGCCAAAACAGCTTTTGATAGACTACTACACCACGACAGAAATACTTTCTTCCATTTAACATGACTTGCAAAGTTATATCGAGTACTTTCTGATCAATGAGCAGCTCAAACTTTAGAAGGAATCAATGACAACTGGAAAAGCAAGCTAATTTCTTTCATTTCACCAGGAAACGAAATCTAAAACAGTGAGACCTACTAATTCTACAATTTGAAGGAACAATAACTAAAAACTGTTGAATGCAGCTCACCACTACAAGTAACATTACTCTTCTGAGGCTGTTTTTTTGTTGGGTTTTTGTGGTTTTTTTTTTTAAACAAAAAGCAAGTTGCAATATTTTGATAAACTTACCCCTACTTGTTATGTATCCAGCACTTCAAGGGTACGTTTAACAAATGAGTGCACAAATCAAAATATAGTTTTCATAGACTTCTAATTCATCTGTAACTAGTTTTAATTATAAGAAGCTTGCAGAAAAAAAATAAGAAATTAGTAATTTATAATATCTTCACATTAAAAAAAGAAGAAGAAGAGGAAAAAAAGTTGAAGCTACCTAGCTGCACAAATAAACAAGAATAGAATAGACATTCTCCTGGATAGTATCAAAAATGCATTTAAAAAAAAAAAAGTATAGGAGAGAAAGACAGGACTTAACTCCTAAGACGTTTCTATCATTGCTTATGAGAACCTAGATCTTTTCCTGGGAAAAAAAATGAATGAAAATTCTAATCAAGAACAATAATAAATTTCAGAACTGTAATTCAAGGCACTTGCTGATTAAATTATCCTAAAACATTTGAGGTCTTATCAGGAATGACACTTAGTGGTCTTTCCACAATTTTACTGAGTAAAGGTATTTTCCAGTTAAACATACTCAACTTCCACTATCAAAAATCCTATGATTGGCAAGATCTCCTCTGTCTTTCATGTCAACCATTTTACATCTGCCCAAATAATTCAGTTTGCTTTTTGCAGTTTGACACTTAAAAAGTTATATGCTCATATTTCATCATTACAGTGGATTCTATACATTCACCTCCAGAGAGGAAAACAACAATCTGAAATTCTAGGAAACAAATTTATTCATTAAAATATTCACAATGTTTCTGATAATGTGACACTATCGGCTAGAGAATGTTCGAATTTTGAAAGAAAAACTCATTTAATTATACTGCTTTACATTACCCATCCGAGTACCTTTCTTCAGTCAATACAGCACAGACATGAAAGAAACTGTGAAAAGTGTATCTCCTACAGTTTACCACTCTTTGATATGTAAATGTTCACTGCTATTCTTTTTTCTATTTTTCCCCTCTACTGTTATGCTGAAAAAGCATCTGTTCCCATAAAAGAATATACTATATTTATTAGCACACATATGTAGATATGTATGCACAAAATACTGTGTGTGTACATAGCAGAAGAGAGGAAAAGATGAAACGAATAGATCATATTTTCAAATGTAACTGAAACACAAAACCTTTGAAATATGTTTAAATTTACTTTGTGTGTGTGCTGTGTTTATATATGGGTAACAAATGAGCATACAGGCAAGTTTCTGGAAAGCAGAGAACAGTTCGGGGCGGGGGGGGGGAAAAGGCAAGCTGTAATTAATGTCCAACATTAGCTGTGAGAGATTAATCCCATGCAGATCCAGTACACAGTATATAAATGTGGATGGATGCAGCTGGATGTTCTAGACTTTCAGTTGGGGGGTCTGTTCTTAAAAAAAACATCTGTTTTTTTTTCCAGCTCTTGTAAGAGGAACATCAGAATCAAGATAGCTATGTGAATACAAGCAATGACACCTGCACTACAACCCAACGGCCCCAAACCAAATTAAGCAAATTGATTTGTTATGCATTCTAAGTCTATGACTTTTACTGTGAACTTTAAAAGGTAAAAGTTGTCAATTAGCACACAAGGGAGTACATGTACCTCTGTGGAGACTAATAATAGGGAAAAAAGGAGGACTAAAGCAGAAGAACTACTAGTCTTCATGCACTTTGCTACAATTCTTTTTAAATATCCAGATCTATTCTACGCTTCACGATCAAGGAAAAAAATATTTGTGTCATTAGGGGCAAGGAAGTATATCTCACAAGGGTCCAGTGAATAGCTCTGCAAAGCACACAACAGCTCTACTCTCCTAATACACAGTTAGTAAACCTGCTTATTGAGTCAACAGTTTCACTGCAAATGCTATAGGATGTTTAGCAAAGGATGATTAAATTATTTGATTTTACACTTGTAATATACTTCTGAAATCTCTTAGTCACCCACCTCCCTCCCTTTTTTTCAAACCTGTTATCCCCACCACATGCCACCTCCCCTCTCAGCAAGGGCCTTAGTCATGAGAAATTGCTCTGTTACCTTGTGCCCACAAGAAATCATAAGGCCTGGTGTTAGAGCTATCCAGGCATAACAAGTTATTTCCCAGCATGCTCACTGATTAGCTACCTTCCATAACCATAAAGTCAACAATAATCTACCAACATGCCCTTTCTGCAGGTGGTTGACCTATAAATGTTAAGTGAGTGGCAGTTCAGCCTAAATTACTCGGAAAGCATCATGCGTAAACATTAATATTGCAGCATGTCCTCAACTATACAACTGGGACTCTACATTCTGCAAAATAGTATTACCTGATATGATTATTTTCTGCCCCTCTGTAAAAGCCTTTTTTCCCCATTATTAAACTACGCAATGCCCTTCTGATCTGATGTTCCATTCTTTTCTTCAAGTCTTTCCCATAAAAAATAAAAGCAACCTCCTCTAGTTTGGAATCATTTCATCCCCTTTTAGCAGAGTCCTTCTTCTAGATATATAGAGACTCAAGATACTGACACAACTGGATATCAAACACACGCATAACCTGTACACCAAAACTGAAAAAGTAGTAAGGCAGGTAAGTATTTTTTCTTTCTGGATACAAAATTCCCATTGTTTCATTTTAACCAGAAATATTGACAACAATAACAAAACCCCTGAAAAATCTACTGGAAGATTATTGTCATTTTCCTTGCCAAATATCAAAGCTCTTGCTGTTTGTTGGTTAACTCTGCACTGCACCATGGACAAGAAATTATTCACCCTGTATCAAAGACCTTGGAGCCTTTCATTGCAGGGCAGGTATTGTATAAAAGAGACCCCGTCCTGACTGGGAAGTTTGCATTGAAGGAGCACAAGTTCTGTGTTTCTTGGTATTCTGCAGTACAATCTCAGCTCATGCATCTACACAATTCTCGTGCTCATGAGAAGAAACTCAGTAGAGAACTAGATTGGTGATGCAGACAACATCGATTTACACAGCCATGGACTCCTTTAGACAAGGAGAAGTAACCAATGTCACCTGCTTCAGCAGGCAAGTTTTCACTGAAGAGAGGCTTTCCCAACACAGATTTTAATCATGATTGTTTTCTACTTTCTTACAGCTGTTGGATTGCAGTTGGGATCTTGTAATACCAAAGACTCAAGTCGCACAAAATGAGTATTTCATTGTAAAAACATTTCAGTCGGTCTTTATGAGAATGACCAGATATTTATATGGTTGGTCTTCCTACTAAGCCCCATTTTTATGTGAAAAAAATTTAATAAAACATATTTTGTAAATCCACCTGACTTCTTCCAGTGCCTGGACAGAATATATAGGGCATAGTACTTAAAGAAAGCCAAAGCCTCACACACCAGAGAAGTCACCACTATCAAATAAAATGTTATGATATGTACCATAAACGCAGTGTAGGAGTAACAGTGTCTGCTACATTCAACTGGCAGTACTGAAAAGCACAGAGTCTGTGATTTCATGCAGTGCCCTGTGACTGGAATGATAACAATCCACATTCCCTGTGCAGTCACTCAAACCCTTCCCTTTGGGTATTGTGGCACTGAATGCTCTTTGCTATTAACTACAAGTGAAATGAAAAGAACGTGTCACCTTCTTGGGAACTCTGAAATGCGTAACTGTCTGACACTGTTCCAAAACCAAAATCAAAGACTCATCAATTCGTTCAGTTGCTTTCCAGGATTAATTCTTTCACAGAAAATGCTAAGGAGACAAGCATCCAGCTGGTTTAGTAAGCAACATAAGACATTATTTTGTTAGCACTGAATTCAATGGCTAAACTCTTCTAGCTGCATCATTATGAACAGTTCTAAAACTCAGTCTGCAATTACAAATACTGTCAAAATCAGCTTCCAGAATTATCTCCAGGCAGCAGAGGTAGATGTATTGTATTTTATTCTGAGGATGGCAAAGGGTGAAAATCAGCATCATGCACAGACAGTTGGTATTTTACAGTAACGTTAACTTCAGTCATACAAAACACCAACCCTTCTCAGGTTAAACATCAGTTGGGTACTCTACTGTAGTAACAAAATCCCAGCTACTTTAACCTCTAAAATTAGTAAAATAATTGGAATGCCTCAAGGACTTTACAATAGCCAGTCTTAGAAGTGCAAATAGGAGACACCAAGAGAGCAATTCAGTGTAGAGTTTAACCAAAAGCAGACTGGTATCAGATTCTTTACATAGTTTTTAAGATAGCTCTGCCAAGCCAATTCATTAATTATAATACTCCAAGTTTACTTATGGACCACTTTGTCCATAAGTAAAGCAGCCCACAAGGAATCAGTGTCCCATCACCTCAAACTGCAGGCTCTTGAGGTACCTCAACATCACCTGAACAGCTTTTATTTGGAGGATCTTTCCTAATGTAAGATGCAAGTAACAAATTTTAAGCATTCTATAATAACATCGAATATAAATTTTGATGCATAAGCCTTTCCCAGCATTTTTACATTGAAAGGGATAATCCACTTTCACAATCATCATACTGATGAGGGTCACAAGATACTGGACCTTAAAATTATCTTCATCCTAACTACATGAGACACTGACACTTGAGTATTGATTCCACTCTTTGGTAGTAGAGTAGCACTCAAATGGAAATCAGCTTCAACGAGAAGTTTGGAAATATTGTGACTTAAAAGGAAATAAAAATTGAGTTCTCAAAGAAAATTAAGCCTTTCTAGAGATGCTCAGAAGCTCAAGACAGTAAAGAGGGACAATATGCACATAACACAGTCAAGGCCATGCCATTTTCTAATAGTCACAACTCCCGTCTATCTGATCAAGAGAGAAAAATAATACATGAACTCAAAGTCTCTAAGCTATCACACAGCATTATTTCCAACATGTTGCCTATTGCTTACTTTTTATGGCAAAAATATGCCATGCTTTTTTAGCTTCATTTGCATTCCATGTTCCATGTTCTTTCAACAGAAGCTAGGACATTGCTGTTCAAGTGTAAAAGAAATCAGTATTTCTGAAAAAGTACCCTTCAAAAATTAATGTTGTAATGTCCCTCACAGGTATAAAAACCAGCAAACACCAAAGCATGCACTATTATTACTTAGTACACCTTTATTGTATGCTAGAGCTCAAAAACAGGTAAGAAAATGGAGAAGTCAACTTTTTTTACTCTACACAAATTTGTTAATGGGTAACATAATGGTAAGCCATGTTTGCTGGCATTCTGTGAAACATCTACAAATTGCCTCTGCAAAGCATTATAGGTTGTCAGACTAATGTAGTTGAAGATAATTTGGCCTTTCAGTGAATTGAACCTCACAGCACGATTATACTCCAGCACCAAGTAGAGTGTCACAATTATTCTTTCATGCTGAATTACCATATAATGTCATAAGCCTACCTGTCATAAGTCCTGCAGTTGAGCTTGATTTTTTTCTAAATCTATGGTTCATGGCAAAAAAAAGAAAAAAAAAATTTTTTTTGCTTCTAATGGAAATCTGATTGTTTTTATCAACAATAAATTTCATAGCAAATCAAAGGATATGCTTGGACAAACAATCCAATACTCAAGGTTAAAAAACACACAAATAATAAATTGCTGGTGTGTCATGTTCAATTTTTACTACTGCATTACACTGCAATAACCATAACAGGATCTAAATTGTTGTCAGAACATTAAACAAACCCCCTTTACTTCACAAAGGCATCCTGCCTGAGTAATTTACACAACGGAAACAACTATCACATTTTCCACTGTCCCACAACCATACCTTATATCAGTGGAGTTTATGTATTTGGACAATTTTTTGAATAAATTACTTCCATCCTGGCTGTTGTTGCCACTTCTGTTAAGAGACATATCAGTTTTAATTGTCTTTTTGTCTATTCAGAGCCACTGTTTCTCTGGCTCCTTCCTGCCCTCACATCCTGACCACCAAAATAAACTATGACTGTATCAAATTGCTAATGCTAGGCAAATCAGTGCTCTAAAAAGAAATAAATCCATGAGCTCACTTGTCATTTCCACTGTTATTAGCCTTCTTCCCTGCATTCTCCTCAAGAAAGCTAGGGGAAGGGGGCAGGGCTGAGGTAAGGTAACAAGCTAGCTCTGACCTAGTCTAAACAACACTATGTAAATCCAAGGCGTAGTGTTGGTTGGATCAATATCACCACAAAAAATGCTAACTTCAAAACCTTCACCCCAGATGAAACATCATTCCTTGCAAAAGAGCATCAAAAATTACAAAAAACACTGCAAACAAAAATAATCCTAGAATCTTAGTGAGGTTGTCAAGTTAGGCTCCTTTCAATACTCAAACACACCTTTCCTTACTTGTTATCTTAACATCAAGACAGAGTGTTAATTTACACAGACATACATGTGACTTTGTACTGCATGGAAAGAGAGAGATGTTTGGATCTGAATAGATCAGAATTGGGGAAAAAATCTATTGAGCTTTATAACTACTGGTTTTACCCGCAGCTCCAAATGGATCACCACCTGATGGATAATTGTTATGCTACATAAACACAGTATGTGTGCGATAATTCATATGTTTTGCAGTTTAATAACTGCACGTTAAGTTACATGTCCATAAGTTTAAAAAGAACAAGTAGTATTAGTTTGGAATAGAAAGGGAATATATAATGCCTTGTCTCAATATAGAGATAGAAGTAGAGAGAAGGGCATACACACATAGTCTTCCTCCCTCCACACAAAGATGTTCACACACAGGCTGCTGCTTATTCACATCCCACCAAAACACAGCCTAGCGCACAACCAAAGAACGAGAGATAGTAATCAGCACAAGGAAGCTCTGTCTATACAATAGACCTTACCATCACATTTTACATTGCCTTCAATAATGAACTTGATTGACACAAACTACCTTAATTCTGATCAGTTTGACGCAAGGACATTTCCTAAATAAGGCCCTTTTGCGACTGCCCACATCTGAGCACAGCCCTCCATACCAGTGACTGCACACTGGTGTCCTCCAGATGCACAGCCAGACCACTGACATATTGCTGGGCAGAGAAGAAAATGCGTTCTTCCTACTGGAGGACAATTCAAAGATACCAGCATTTCTTAGCTCCTATTCTCCCATTTTAAACATAGAAATAATAAAGCTAGCCTCACCTTCTGGAGTGAAAATGTAATGTAACATATGCCCAAAACATCAATACTAGACTTATTTTTCCTTGTTAACTAAACCTTTACCAGTTGGTACTACTTATTTATAACTTCCAAAGCAATAATAAACACAGAACTATGATTTACTTCAAGTCTTTGTATTATTAAAACACTTTGTCTTATTGTTTTATTGATTTACAATCTGTCCTGCTTACTTTTTTAGCATCTGAAAACAATCAAGGCACAAAGCTGCGAAATGTTTAGACATTAATTGTTATGAGACAGCATTTTATTCCAGGCTAGGGGTTTGAGTCCTCAACTGCTAAGCATTCTGGTACAGAAATGATTTATGGCCTTGTAGCAATAACGATGCGGCAGAGCCATTAACATATTGGCAGACCCTAGGATGGATTATCGACATTGATTATTTCATGGACCACTGATACCCATTTGTTAAGAGAAGCTCGAAGATGGCCTCTCCCTGACTGAAATCTTTTACGAGCAGACAGCATTTTAAGTATTAGGAACCTGGGATTTGGGCCATTTTTTTCCTTCCTCCCCCCCCAATCTACCTTTGTCTCCTCTTACACTCTAACAAAAGGTGTCAAAAATTAAAGTTCATTCTTCGCTATGGTCTTAATTTCTCAACTCATCATAACCATGTCTTCTTTAAAAATTAATGATTGCCAGCATTTAGCCACTGGTTGTTGCTATGAAGATCTATGCAAAAAGCAAGGATCCCTATAGAGTGCATGATATATGGAATTCTCTTTATTACTACAATAAAACTTACTGACATTTCAATACTTCTGCAAATAGCATTATAGTATCAATCTTCTGAATTAGGTTGAAAATTAAGTTGTAAATTAAAAGAAAGTGTACTTTGGAATACAACATGATATGTCACCTAGAAAAAGACCTTTGTGCATAACAGAGCTGAGCAGAAAAACTGAAAGATAAGCCCAGGTGCCTCTAAAGTGCCTATTTCATCATAAAGGATCTAGGTTATATTTTACAAGAAGAATACAGTCTGAAAGCCCTGATATTCACCTCAGGAGAACAGGTTCTGAATCTCTTTTAAAAAAAAAAAAAAGAAAGAAAAAAAAAAAGATTAATTTGACAGTATCAGCTCATTAACAAAAAGCCTTTGTAAGGGACAGGTGGGATTTTAGGTGGGAGGAGGGGTGGAAGGGCATGGAGAAGGAGGGAGAAAGATGAAAAGGGAAGGGAAAGGGTTTTAGGTTAGTACATGGCCTCAGTGAAAATGCCTTTCCTTCTTCAAATACACTTCCACCTACTTCAGTTACGAGAAAATAACAAATTATAGCCACTATTATACTTGAGTTGTGCCAGAAGAGTAAAAAGTGTTATATTTCAATCAAAGTATAGTTTATAAATATTTTCACTTGTGCACCTATTTGAGACTTAATAATGCAGGTTAACAGCTGAAAAATGAATTTCTGTGCCCCCCAAGACAGGTCTTTCAATATTTTCTAAAACAGGAGCTGCTAATGAGGTGATACATCAGGCTGAAATTCAAGCCAATATAAAAAAAAAATGTATTCATGCTCACTGTGCATAAACACAACCTAAAAAAACTTGTTTTTCAATAGGAAAAAGGCACATACATGAATACCCAACAAGGAAGATGTTATACAGAAGAACACACAACAGAATAAAAAAAACCCTCAGGCCTCCAGATTAATTCTGTATATTCAGCAACCTTGATCGTAAAGAGTTATTTCTATTACCACCTCCTCCATGTTTAGGAGACTATAGAGAGACATGGTGTTTCCTGGATATAACCACATAGCTGTTAGAGCAATCAAGCTAATGAGGTTGCACTATTTCTTCTAAAAAAGTGAAATAAATCAGTGTAAAGATATTAAAAGCTAAAATATTCCTATTCATTAAATGGGTTCAACAGTTAGTCACTAAGTGTTACAAAATCAAGTCAGTTGTCATTTACAGTTTATAATACCCTTCATAAAATGACCATCTTTATTATGGTTTGTCCTTTTGTACCAAGGGCATAACACCTAAGAGTCAAAACAGATTTGGGTTGGCTACGGATCACCATCTTCCAAAAACTATCTGAAATATATGGAAAGAAAGGTGCTCCTGGCCTTACCATACTTGAAAGAGTTGCAAATACATCTTAACATTGTCAGAACCACTTTCTGTTTCAGTGGTGTAACTAGTTCCCCAGTATACACCTGAAAGACATTAGCATCCCTCACTAGTATGATTTCATCAGGGTGAAGAGAAATACTCATGGAACTTGGTAGATGTACCACTATTTGTGAACTACACAGAAACCAGGGCAGAGATGGCTTCGGAGGATGCACTTTTTCTAAACTGGAGCTTATTTCTAAATGGAAGATAATCTCTAAATTTCAGAAATTAAATTCATATTGACTATTAACTGCCTGAGAAGAAAAAACACACTATTCAGAGGAATAAGTGTTTTCAAACGATTGTGAATAATGGCCTTCTTTATTTGGCTGCCTTGCCCTGCTACCACATCTCCAAAAGAAAGCAACTGAGAATTTTGAGAGCCCTTAAGAATCCCTAATCCCAGCTGGCAAAGTCAGGCAGAAGAAAGCACCTTTAAGCCAGCATTTGCAAAGGTGGTCTCCAATAACCACTCCAGGACTGAGGAAGAAAAGCCACAGTGGACTGCTCACCTGGAACAGTCATAAACACCATCTACAGGTGTGTGCTCAACAGATACTCACTAGGACAGCTTTAGAGCTAACAGTCCTCAGACAAAAGAAACTGTGTCAGCATCTGAAGCAATCCGATCATTCCATATTGATACAAAAAGGTAGAAAAGTGCCTTAAGTCCAATGCCAAAAATCTGCAGAAAAGCATTAATTTTCCAAGCTTCATATAAAATAAAATGAGAATTCATCTACACATATAAAAACACATCACATAGCTTTACACAATACTGTTTGGGTCATGGTATCAGTTTGAAACTGCTGCAATATTCAACGCAGTGATAGAGACCACACAGTATTTATCAACAGCTATGTTTGAAGGTTTACCATTTCCATATGAACAAAATGATCCCCAAATTTAATGTAATCTCTGCTCTAGTTTGGAAAAACTAATAATGATCACTACACAGATGGATTTTAAACATACCACCCAGGAAAAGATACAAAACAGGACAAAGCTAAGAAAATGCATCACAAGTCAGTCTTCACAGCCTATCTGCATACTTTAAATGAGAAGTACTTTATTGAAAAGTAATTCTGTTTTTACAGTATTTGAGATGACAAAATAAGATCTCAGTGATGACTCACTGAATCTACACCTATAATTGCAGATTTGCAGCACCATGTTGAAATCATTATCACATTCATGTCCCTACACATTATGCAGAGACGACAACTACTACTGTTTAGCAATAGATTTATACCAATTTTAATAGACCTCAGATACAGCGCACTTACTGTTGTTCTTATCACCTAAGCCCATTAAACCTCAACTAGTATTAAAACAGAGCCTCTATTCTGTAAGTTAACTTCTAAATGACTAATACACACAGAAAAAAGAAACACCTTTGAGAGCGAAACAGGCGAGAAAGAAGGAAGAAAAGTGACTCAGAGTCATGTTTGTGAGATTTTCACAGCTAATCACACACAAGACTGATTCACTGCTCACCTAGCTCTGTTCACTCATTTTTCATATCATACTTTTCACTGCCCCATCAGCCTGCTCCACCAAGGTCAAATGAAGGAAATGATAGCACACATACCACACTAAGATTTATTATAAACAGATTTGCTTTCTTTTTACATGGAGGAAATATGTTCCTGACGTTGTTTATGAAAATTAAGATAAGCAGTAGAGGCTATCAGATTGGATATATTATAAATGTAAAAATTTAAATAAAAAGGGAGACATTTATTGCTAGGTATTTGCAGAGCCTGAAGATTGTTGTTTTTAAGTCAACAAGATGATAAAAACTTCCAACATATAATATGAAAATTCTCACTGCCTTTTTTTGAAAAAAAAAAAAGAAAGAAAAAAAAGAAAAAAAAAAAAAACACCAAAACTTTTCTTATACTTTAATTATCAAATCTGGGTGGTAAATTTCATGTCAGCCAGATTAACAAAGCAGAATTTCCATGAATTCATGTGTGTAACAATTATGAATGAACACAAAGACGACCAGGCCTGAAAGTAAGCCACTAACTACAAGGGATGATTTACAGCATGGTAACTTACAAAGCCAATTGATTTGGCCATCAGTAAGTTCCCCCTTAGAAAGCAGAGTGGTGTTTCATGATTTTAAATCATCAACTAACATGGTGAAGAATTAGTACGTTACCTACAAAGTAGCTACTAATTTCTCAAAAAGGTGCCAAACATCAAATATCTTTTACTCTGTATCAAGATGCCAATTTTGAAGATGCTCAAAACTTCTATGTAGTGTCCAACATGAAAAAAGAAGATTCTACAAGACAGCATGAAAGAGAATATATAAAATGGTCTTTTCATATTGTCTATGAATACCCACAGCACATAACTACACTAATATTCCGAAAGTATAACAACTTTACTACAGAACATTTTATAGAAAGACATTAAGTACATTTTAATAATATAAACAAAGCACTTTACTACTTTCTCAAAGTGTCAAATAACCTATTTTTATAAAAGAACTGGATATTTTTCTTTATATCTCCTCAGTCAACCACAACAGAAAGATAATTTTTATCATTAGTTCAATTTTAACAATTAATGCTGAACTACAACTACAAAAAAAAATGACAGTGAACTATGGTGGATATAGGGCCAGCAAAGTCTATTTAGTACTTCCCACTAGAAGCACTGACAAAAACCATATCCCCGTATTTACAGTGGTATAGAAATAAAAAGCAAATAGTGAAAGATAATAAATATTTGTTGCAAATGTCAGATGCATTATATGCATCCAAGTTCAACATAGAAACTACTCATTCGTCAATTTATGCTGAAGCGGTATCATGACAAAAATCCATCTCAATGAAATAACCCAAGTACACCCTCAAAAATACAGTTACACTGAGAAGGACAGGTCTCTAAAGCACACTTAAATCTACTACGTAAATGGCTGACAGTAGTTTTTATTTACATACTTATCAATGCTATCTAGCACATGATATTGTCATGTACAATACCACATTGGTTGCTCCTGACATGGCATAAGGGACTGCACATAGTTGTATATGTAGAATTTGACATGAAACACACCTAACAGAACTTGCCCAGAACAGCAAGTAGCCTACTGTACTCTTGTTTAGTTTAAATATTTATACAAATAGTCCACACATCTGAACAGCCATGACACATGTCATGGAATTACTGGACCTCAGTTTTCACTTTTGTTCTAAATTCAAAAATTTATGGAAAAAGGAAAAATACAAGTGAAGAAAGTGCAGATCACTGTTTTGGGTTTTTCTTCTATAGAATTCCACTTCATACCAGAACAAGATTAAATCTCCTTTCCCAGGGTACCTTTTACACACACTCTTTGTGCATGAACAGAGGACACCTCAACCATCCCGATAATAGCCAAATTACTCACAAAGTAAATGCAAAATATGTCATCTAAATTAATATTCTCTACACCCTAAGAAATTAATTAGCACTTACACTACGAACAGCACCCATATCTGTCTCCTTTCCTAATCAAAATGCTCTAGAAGATAAAGACTACCCAGTTGCTTCCTCTTATTGCAGAAATTTGTAAGCACATGCTGTATAAGGGATATACAGCACCTTCTTCCACCACTATGATCAGAATTACTCGACTTGATTTAAAGAGAGTACAAGGAAAAGTAGCAGATGATAGAAATAGCTCATACCAGCAATTCATGCCTACAACAGACATTTGCAGTGCATCGAGTGTCCACATCCTGAAACCACTGCACATGACCACAGGCTTCGAAAACAGATTAGTAAATATATCTCACAACATGAACAATACTAGTTCTTCCCACAACTTCCACGCATCTTCCTAAGTCCAATATAATTCCCTGGAGATGCCTGGAGACTATTAATAAACACAAATTCCCCAGTTTAAAGATGGCTATGGGTTTCATGGACATTCTGAAGACACATCAGTAAAACAATATAGTAAAATTATCTTACTAACAATTTATATATCGAGATGTGTAACACTAAATTGCTTCTCTTACAATGACATTAAACGCATCATATTAAATAAATAGCTGTTTCCAACATACTACTGAAGCTAACAATTGAGGACCAGTTTCTCTTTACTCTGACCAACTGTTTTTCCCCAGTTGAAGACACATCAGATTGCTACGTGGAAATGTTTTGTTAGCGCAACACATTCATTTAGTTCATAATTTGAGGGAAAGGAGGAGGTAATAGCTTGGGGCAAATCGCCTTCTTCAAAGTGCCTATGTCAATCTAAAGGAATCCCACCAGAGCCAACACAACCATCCAAAGTTGCCAGCAGAGAATATTGTGCGCACTACGGTTTATCTAAACCTACATTTTTATTTGCATTCCTTTCTGAAATATTTAATTTTCTAAAATTAAAGCAGTTGATAAAATTAAGACCTATTGATTTGCCCTAGAATGGCAACTCAGATTTTTCTGTTTTATGTAAGTGAAATAAAAAACACCCTGTGATCCTCTTATGTAAATAAAAACTGGTAGCAGTCAAAAGCTACAGGTCTGTTTCTCTTAAAAAACAGACAATAGTATTGTGATACTGAGAAGCTATGAGTGAGACAGAAACTGATTTTTCTTCTTTAAAATGAAAATGCACATAATGGGCTTATTATTACCATGCATCTGAATGCAGTATCCAAAGGTGTGCCTTCTAGCAGCAGCGCAGTTTTTAAGGGAAATAAATATTTTTATTTATGATAGCAAAAGCAACAATAACTGATTAAAGTAAATTTAGTGGAAACATTAAAGTAACAGCTGTGGAAAGAAAATTTATTCTGCTCTAGCATACTGTGTGAACTTATTGAAAATAATCAAGTGCTCAGTTTGAATTAACTGAGTGTGAGTGAATCTCAAGAAAAGGAGAGAGAGATGGCAATAAAAAAAAAAAAAACACTAAAAGGAATTTGCTAGCTCCTTCTGCCACTTGGTTTTTCCACATATTTTAAGAAAATCTGCAAAGATGCAAAGAATCCTCCTGTGTTCAGTTAGCAGTAAGTAAATTGCTGTGGGCTCTGAGCGTTGGAATACTTTAGCAGGCAATTCCTCTCTGTCTTTCATTCTGTTTGTCTGTGTTAAATCCCCCCTCTGCCCTCATCCATTCTCACATCCAGTTCCCAGCTTTGTCCATCCATCAATCCACACACTTTGTCAGTGCTGACTTCATCCTAGCTCTCACAATCACATCTAAGCAAGGCTGCTGCCACGAGGGAGCTTTTCGCCTCCCATCTGTGTCTCCCTGATCTGCTGACTGAGGCCCTGACGCTTGTCGTTTTCTATTGCACAGGCAAGCAAAACCACTAATACTGAACCTGATTTCTATCGTGCAGCTTTTCACCTTTCCTATCGGGAGGAACAGAGAGAGACAGACAGAGGAGGGGAGAGAGAGAGAGAGATGTTTGCTGAATTTTCTAAAACAATTCATACTCTAGTCAGGTTGAGGCTCAATTCATCTTCAGCTCTACAAAACATCAATAGAAATCACATGGAGAAAATGTATCACTAATTAAGGGCTGATAAGCTCTATGTCAAGAGCAGTTTAGGGGAAAAAAAACCTGCAACAGTTTATACAGACTCTCAGCCAGCTGAAATCCATATAGCAGTTTCATGGCAACTTTAGGTTAAAATCCCATGTAATTTTCTTGCATAAAACATGCTGTCCTAAAAGCAACATTGTGGGAAAATAACACACCAAAATCAGATGTGGCTTTATGCAAGAAGTAATTTACAAAGATGTACATTTCAACTGGAAAAACATAAAAGGTGACTGAGGAAACAAACTGTTACCTAGCAATGAAATGATATTAAAATATTCTTCAGCATTTTGCCTGCTTCCTTTTCTCAGTTCAGAAGTGCAATATTCTAAGCACGCACTAACTGCTATTAGTGTCTTCCTTTTAATTAGTATCTAGATACTTGCTAAAACATGGTGGAGCTTGTTAAATAAATATATATAATCACCTCAGCAGTAGCTACAAATGACAAAGTTCTTCAAACATTCCATTTGTGCACTGCAAAGTAGAAGCAGGGTGGAAGAGTATAGGTTATCTCTAAACTGGCAGTTAAGCAAGGAAAAGCATTATATCAAATGGAAATTAACTCATTTTCATCATTATCATATACTTGACTCTAAAATTGCATTGTAAAAAAATAGAGGTCATTTTAAGAACCAAAATACAAAGCTGGCATTAAATCACTCACTAAGCAACTGAAACCTTCCCACAAACAACTTCTGTGTCCCAATATAAATCCCTTTATCAAATTGCATTGCGTTTTAGAAACTGTTTACTCTCAACAACTTTGTATGAAATATTTTGATAAATTTGAATGAAAGATCCAATTAGCATGAAGATATGATTGCTACAGAAGCTGTACAACGTACTCCAAATATTCTGGGAGTTGCTGGGCTAGAAGAGGCTCTGTTTTCAGTCTTGGTTATATTACTATCCCCTTACTGCTAAGCTCAGAAAATACTGCTGATTCCTCGTTGTTCTAGATGTAAAATGAAGAAATAAAATAAACCTAAGTCAGGCCCAGGTTTTTTCCTATCATCAGATCCTTCCTTCAGGCATCAAACTGTTCTTTCCTCAAAGACATACTGACACATATAAGAATCACATTCTATCCCCATCTATACATTCAATTATTATATGATATACATAATTTACTTTGTTAGCTATTTTTAGAAAAAATTTGAACATTAAAGACAGTAAAATAAAATACACAGAAGGAAAAAAAAAAAAAGAAGAGAGACTTGCAGGCAATAATGAAAATGACAACCTTCTTCCAACACTCTTGTATTTGAGACCAGGGTCTTTCTGCCATACAATTTGTATTTTATTTCACTTACTAGGAGAGACAGAACCCTAGAAGAACACCCCACTTTTATTTCCTGAAACGTTGGTCTCATATGTGTTTCAGGTATGATACAGTAAAACTGAAAAGCAGCAGAAGAAAGTCTGTGCGACTATACACATCAGACATCTCTAATTAGACAGCAACAAAATTTTATTAATAGGCTGGACATTATGGAATGAGCTTGTTATAAATGGGCCCTGTCAAAGCCTTATTCAGCTACCAAATGAGTATTCTCAGTTCACTGCTCGCATCTGAAGCATCACCGCTGGTGCCGGATAACAAATGATTGCTATTAACCGTATTGTTAGTAATGATGGCTGAAAACAAACAAAAACCCATAAATAACAGTCTACAGAAAAATTAACCCATAAACTTGATAGATATCCAGCTGAGAAATAATAAATGACACTTTGGATCCTGCTGGGAGAAGCTAGTGGTTTTTGTTTTCTTCTCTGTCATTAACACATTTTCTGTGCTAAAAATTAGATTCTGATATATAATTATCAACGCTTCTAGATATTAATTCTGCTATCGCTCCCTCTGTTTCTCTGCTGGTTGGATGTAATGTTATTCACAGATTACTCTGAGAAAACACATCAAACACTTAACAGAGCAGGTCAAAGTGACAAGCAGCTTTTGCTGACAACACCAACCTGCACAGCCTTTTTTACCAGGGACACAAAACAAATTTCTCATATTAATTAACTCTGGTTTCTTTGCAGCTAGAACAAATCTTCACTATGTAATGTAAGCTAAGCATATTCCCATCTGTCCTAATATAGGCTGTACTGAGGAGGAAGAGTTGACAATTATTATCTTGCATTCATACAGTGAAATCCACATTTGTTAACATCCTGGAGAAAAACGCCTATTTCCACAGCCTATTAAAACAGGTTTCTTCTTACTAAATACAGTATCAGTGGCACAGTTGTGCTCTCTCCCCTTCTAGAGAAAAACAAAAACACCACACAAAAACAAACACCACCTATGAAACACACCAGAATGTTTTCACTGAAGACAAAACAGCAGCCCTACTTTTTTCAACAGAAGACAATTTAAGAGCAATTATTCAACTGCCTCCTGAACAGAAAAAATTGCAAGCTTTGCACACAAAGCAATGAACAGGTCTTTATTAGACAACAACATAACCTGATGAAAAAATACAGGGTAATATAAAATAATTATGCATTGCTACCTCAAATATATTTGTCTACATGAGTTACTTGAAGGAGCATTACTGATAATGCTAAATCATTTGTAGCATCTCAAGCCCCAGTCAGAAACAGATCCCTTTTCTGCTGCACACTATACGGACTAGGTTGGATAACACTTTCCTTTTCCCCCACAAACACACCCTTCCCCAAAGACTTTACAGCCTAATTTTGCACCCATGGACTAAAAGGCTATCCACATGACTGAAGTTATACATGCACGTTACACTGGTAGAATCACTTCACATTTGGTGTTCATGCTCTGTGCAGTTTGTAATATTTTTTTTAATATCACTCATAAGCCTTTTTTATAACACATTTTTAACTATTTTGACATATATTCATATTTGATTTGCTGTATTTATAGTGACATTTAAGTTCACTCAGTTGAGCAATGACTTTCAGTTCCTCAGAGTTCAATGAATAATGTGCTTCAGAGTATTAAAGAAAATAAATCCTTCAGTAAACAAAATTAGAGGATACTAATAGATGTAGATCAGAGCTGTAAAGTATGAAGGATGCATAGTATGAAGCAGACCATTTTCTGGACAGTACCTCCCTCCCCAACCTCCCCCTTCTCCCACCCCCAATACAGCTTAGGAGAAGAACTAGAACAATGTTTCTGCCAAAAAGTTAGAAATTCCCTTAACTGCAGTTATTTAAGGGAAGTGGCTTGCCCTCTCTTCACATCTTCTTTTTCAATTAAGCAGTCTCCATTATGTTTATAACAGCATCTAAGGAAAAATGTTTTGGAAAAGTATTTAAATAAATTAAAACCGGAGGTTAGAGGGAGTATTTCCTGCTCTGCATGCCTAGCTTTTAATTTCCACATTTTGTCCCCATGGCCATGTTTTGCTGATGACAGTCTGACTGCAAATCCCAGTCAGACCTGCTGTACACTACGTTTTCGCAGTATCTGGCACTGTGATATTAAATAACTATAAAACTAGAAAGCCAAAATAACTAAATCACCTGGCAGCCAATTTCTGAGAGTTAAACCACAAACCCGGAAAATGGTGGAGTGTGTTGAAATAATGTAAAGGAAACCCATAAATTCAAACTTTATGTTCTGTAAAGAACAAATATGAAAAAGGCATCAAAATAATGAAAGATTGTTTATGTATTCTGGCATGAAATGGGAATGTGTTATGAGAGAGAGCGCAATGGCAGAGACAGATCGACAGAGCTGACAGTGTGGTATTCATCCTGCATGGTACAGCAGACGTCCTGCTAGTGGCAGTCGACAGTGCAATAAATCAAGGGCTCTCGATGCTGTACCTACAGCTTATTACATCCAAGATGACAAATAAATAATAATCCCTGTCACAGCAGCCCTTTGCTCAAGGATTGAGCCCGAAACCTTTTGCTCATCACTCCTGGTCTTAAGTGAAAATACTAGAACAAGGGAATTGAAGGCCATGGTTTACTGAGCTCATGAAACACAAAGCAAGCTGGCCACAGCAATGAGAACTAAGCAGGAAAGGTCAAGTAGCAAAAAAGGATACATATTTAAATAATCCCAGCAAAAAGATGGCAACATTTCACAGCTGTGAAACTGCAAGAGACTTGTAAAAACCCAAAGTCTCTGAAGTCTCAAATTAAGGCCTTAAAATGGCGAGACTGGGAACACTAACTTCCAGAGTTTCCTTGCTCCAATTACACACTGGGGCACTTACCTGTATGTTTATTTGCTTTGTCCATTATCACTGAGCAGGAAAGCCTCAAAGTGGGCTGTTGGGCAGCTGTACCCCTTCCTCTCCACACACATCCACAAAGCCAAACACCAAACCTTCAAAAAAGAAACCTGAATCCCTGTTCTCCCTTTTTAATATGAGTCATTTCCTGAATGGTTGAATGGTTTTGAATTCTTCATACAAAAGATATATTTTTTTAAAAAGTAAATACCAGAACTAATGCAGAAGAAAAATCTCCTTTATCTCATCTGGCCCACCAATTATAAAAACACACATGCAAAGTATCCTGAGTATCTACTGTGACACAGCTTTTCTTCTTCAAATTAAGCATGGATTTTTCTTTAGAGGATGGTATAACACTGTTTTTAGAGTACTCACAGCAGCAGAGTATACTGTGATTACATCCACATCATCTCTTTATTTCTTTATCATTTAAATTTCCAGCTGTATTTGCAAGAAAGACAGGCAATAGTGAATTAAGCCAACGCCAGTTCTCAGGCTCATTGTCTCCACCTATATACACTTTTGTCTCTTAACACAAATGTCTTGCTCATTACTTCAGTTTTAAAGAAATAATATACATTTTCATTACATGCCTCAACAAAAGCTGAACAATTCAGCAAGTTGTATACTACAAGGTATATTAGAGCAGTACAAGTTGGACAACACATCAAAAACTACGAATTTATACTATCACATGCTGAATGAGGCATCCTGCTTGAAATTAAATGAGTTGTATCTTTGCTCTAATCATCGCCAACTTTTCAATACTTTCTGAGATAGATTCCTATTTAACTAGGTAGCCACGGATAATGGACAGTAAATAGTTTCTCCATGTCTCATTCGTGCTGCAGTGTCCATTCATTGCTTATTGTCTTCCTTGGAACACCAATCTTCGGTGTTTTTTATCCCCCCCTTCTCTTTTTAATTTTACCAATTACGGTCTTTTACTGGCTCTTTCTAAACAATTAATATACAAAATTAAGTCTTATCCGTCTGAAATACATTTTAAAAAGCCATGACAAGCAAGCCTTTGTTGCATATATATGATTCCTAGGAACTGGCAGAACAACATGTATCTGTGCAGAATTCAAGCCCTATACTGTATTGTGTCAACCACATCAAGAAAAGGGGCTTATAATAAGGCAATAGAATATTACAAGGGTATTTTTAATGACAAATAGGAAAATCAGATACATTAATACAAACCTATCATCACAACATTCATATCTTTGGACCCATGCATTCACCAGTTCTACACAACAAGACAAACTAGTGAGAAATGGTCTGGATTCAAAACTGCATTCAACGCTGTCCTGTTAAGCTTTTCAGATCTTCGATACTTTTAATAAGGTTTTTCCTTTTCATTTTTTTTAAATAAACCACAAAGCACAAAATCACCACCTATACAGACCAAAAGCAGGTAGCTTCAGCCAGGACACAGCAGCAGATGAAACCATCTCCCAAATGCATTAAACCTCATTAACACCTGGAAAATGGGAAGTTACTGTTGTTGTTACCAATCTGTAGCTGTGATATGAAACTACAAATAACCCTGAAAGCACAGTTCCAGTCACCTGGGTCAGTATTTTACAACACAGCAGCAGGCTACTGAACTAAACCCATGCTGGGCTTAATGCTGCAAGCCCAACTAACATTACTGCAATATTTTAAATACAGTTCAAGACTAGGTCAAAAGTTCTCAATATCCCAAACAGGATGAAGCCTTGCCCTTCAGGACAGAGGAAGCCCCTTCCAGCTACTGGTTCTACAATTGTTATATTACCAATTGGAAAGTGTTTGAGCCATACTTTGACTTAAAATATTCTAAATATTAAGAATTAAATATTGAGAAAATTGGATAAATCCCAATTTATAACCTATACATATATGAACAACAGTACTTGGTTAGAAGGATCTGTATTTTCACTGCAGCTTACTGAGACAGGGAAAATGCTCCTTCCTGGTGCTGAAGAGTGCTGATGGCCACCACACAAAGTGCAAGACAATTATGGAAGTTGGAGACCCCTGGACTCATGTTAATAGTAAAACACTATGCGTATTTCATGCACACAGGTACACAGAAATGACTAATCATATTAGAATATACTTTATACTTAATTATTTCTATGAGTACATCGTGATATTTTGTCATAAACTCACAGAGTCTGCTTTATTTTTATTAAAACAGTATTCCAAGAAGTGAACTCCATTGTCAGTATTTTTATTTGAATAAATTCTTACCCAACACAGCAACATCTTGCAGAACAAGAACATGGATTTCTGTAATTTCTCCAGCCCTAATGTCAGTCACTATTGGGAGCATTTAGTTATAAATTGTCTTTCAATAAAAAGTAAAAGCTCCCAAAACAACAAAATGAAAAGACACAGAAGCTTAAATCAAGGAAGTCAATTTCCACATGCTGATCCTAAATATTTCATAGCCCTATTTTATTCTGACATTTGTAGATGACTAAAGTGTTACAAAGGAAATAAAATGCTGATTAAAGAGTTCACTGTCATAAAGGTTACTGAATTGTAAATGGCCCTTTCCATCTTCCTGTTAATAGGTACCCAGCTGTAAACATCATGAAGGATGTGACGGGAGGCCTGTGCTGCTCCTTTAGGAGTCGTATATACATTAATCACTGAATCACCAAGCCATGCTTAATTGCAAGTTGTATATCACACAAATCCATGGTAAGTAGAAGGAAACTCATTATTGCTGCTTCATAACTACTGGGTACTTCTCATTTTAACCTTCTCACACCTGGGACACTGTTGTTTTACAATGTGAAAGTAGAAAAGGCATTAAGTCACTAATTATAGTAACACTATATGTTATCCTGCTGTTTCAACATTTTTCAAAATAAAATTAGTACTAATGACAACAGAGAATTTTCTCTTAGACTAGCTAAGTGAATTTTAGAGCATTTTCTCCACAGAGTATAACACACAGAAATCGATTATTCCTTGATAGTTTAAAGAACTGTTTAAATGATAAAGAGAAAAAACCTCTACACAACACTATATTTTGTTTTGACAAAATTATTGATTTAAATCCCATCCAATAGCACAATACTATTTAAAGGTCACCTAAAGAAAAATGAGTTTACACTCCAACAGAGCAAGCTTATCTGTCAGGAAAGTGTAATGATGTGTTTATACTCTTATACTCTCACTAGTCTGTATATATTTTCCAGAAAGATAGGAGAAATGTGCAGGTGAACTCTGACCAAAAAAAAAGTGAAAAAAAATTGAGGTACTTATAGTAATTGCTAAACCACTAATACTCATTTAACAATGTCAATAACATGCCTTCCCCCCACCTCATATTTTTATCAACTGGTGAACACGACAGTACTGGAAATTCTTCTATGCCACTCACCAGATACTTTACCAAAACACTTTGAAGACTTGCAAAGTGAACTACACAGCTCATGTATCTAGACACAACAGGTCTTCATAGACAAACCAAGTTTCAATTTGGACATCTTTGTAAGTTTTCTAATGCAAACAGTTTCAGAATTTTGTTTCACAATGAAACACCATTACACGTCCTGATACACTGCTATTAATGGCAAACATCAAAAATAACTCCATTATGAAGATAAACTCTATGCAACAACTACCTACTTTTAATGTCATGTGACTCTTTCTTGTTCTCAGTTTTCAATTCTAAAAATAAATGGAGTCAATAAGTACAAAGAACTGTGGTTATAGCTTTTGAATCCTCCCTGATCATCTGGAGTAGCTACCATGCAAGTACATGTACTAAGCTACATGCTTCTTGTGGATTTAGGTGCTAAGATTACGCTGCATCCAACTCATCTGAGCTGCACGAGTCCCACACTTTAAAACAGCTATGCATTTTGCTTCATCACCCAGAATAAAAAAAAAATCTTGGAATCATTCTACAACAGAGAAGGGCAACGAAGCTGGTGAGGGGCCTGGAACACAAACCCTATGAGGAGAGGCTGGGGGAGCTGGGGTTGTTTAGCCGGATAAGAGGAGGCTCAGGGGTGACCTCATTGCTGTCTACAACTACCTGAGGGGAGGTTATAGGCAGGTGGGGGTTGGTCTTTTCTCCCAGGCAACCAGTAGCAGAACAAGAGGACACAGTCTCAAGTTGTGCCAGGGTTCACATTTATTCATATGGGTGCCTGTATCAGGAGTTCCACCTAAAAATTCTGCTAACTACAAGTGAAATAAAATAAAATGCTTTCTTACATCATTTCACATATTAGGAAGCCAAAAAAAGTCCTTACATTCAGAAGTCATACACCCAAAAACACCCTGTCCTTGACCTCAGCAAGTACAGCCTCATGTGCCGCTATATCCAGCCCATACATCCTTCAGCAAGGCAGATGGTTTTATGTGATAAAGGATAGAAGATAAAATGATGAGTGAGAAGGGGGAAGAAAATTGAAACACATCATAGAATATGTTCTGTTCCATTTGCAAAAGAAGCAGAAAAGCATCTTGATTAGGATGAAAAGTCAAACCTCTCTCAAAGCAGTTCTTAAATTTCTTGTGTTTTGGAGATCAGCAGCAACTTAACTAAAAAGAGAGGACAATGAAAGAATGGTGTATCAACTACACTGCAGGTATCTGAAAAGACTAGCACAGTGTTTTCTTTGTTGCCAGTTTGTGTGCAGTTGAGAGTCAATAATAGTTCTTTTTGTTAATTGCAAAAATTAGGATATTCTTTGATTATCTGTAAGGATATTTTGTCCCGATGTTACACCCTAAATTAGACCTGCTCAAGACCTACCCATACAATGAATGCTCCATGAAGCTCCATGAAGAACATACCAGAAATGGTTAAAAGCTCCTCTCCACCCTAAATTTCCATTAAGAAAAAAAAAAAAAAAAGGTGCTTTTTCATCATCTCTATTCACACAATACCTGCGTTTGACACATACATAAGCAGATGCACATATGAACTAAAGAATACATTTCTACAATCCATCTAGGTCTCATCACTCTGGAACTCTGCACAAAAGTTCAAATATAAAACCAGCAACTATGACAATAAATTATACTCTACTGACTGATATCTAACCCAAAGACAGCACCTCTGAACTATATCCCTGTTTTGCCTTTTATTTTTTGTCTCAGGTTTTCAATACCTCCATTTGTTCAGTATCCAGAAAAAACAGTGGAAATTATTATTGCACTAACTGGCAGGTTCAGATTGAAAGCTCAATCCATCATTCCAAAAAAGCACTTGAAAAATTTCACATAAGAAGTGCTTCATTAAATCTGAAGAGCAATTGTTCAATGCATGTCTCTTGCATCTTGTCCCATCTTCATGCACTTCATAACCTTCATCCAAAAATTACATTAATGTTAGGTATATAATCCACTGTACTGAGCCTACAACTGCGACACTGCCACTCAGGATTAAAAACAGTAGACTGTGATCTACCAGAAGTTTTAGACAACATACAGAAGTTCAAGAAAGCCTTTTAAAAAAATTTAACAGTTGCCATGATAAGAACAGGAAGTGTCATCTAAAAATAATGCAAAAGAAGTTTTTGGTGTAGGTCTTTTTATTTGGTTGCTTTGTGGGTTTGGGCTGGGGTTTTTGGTTTTTGTTTGTTTCAGGGTTGGTGTGTTGGAGGTTTTGGTGGTGGCTGGGGTTTGGGTTGGTTTTTGTTTTGTTTTTAAGAATTTTACAAGAGGAAATTATCTAATGAAGCACATGATGTTCTGCACACCACGTATTTGAATGCTTATACACCAGGTGACATACTAAGCACATCATGCTGATTTCCTCTCAGAACATGCACAGGGATATCTTTTACTGTAAATTAAAGGCCAAGGCTAGATTCCCTTGTTTAATTAGCTGTATATGTGTGAAAATACCAAGTATACAAAAACTGGGATTGTAATTGCTGTGATTCTGAGATGTCAAAAAGTCTTCATCTCTTGGATTTGCTGTCACATTATCAAGAAGCTTATTACAAGTTTTTTTTTAATTAAAACCAAACAAAATAAAGGAATGTGATACAACAGAAGTAGCATCTGCTTGTTTTATGGAAATTATATACTTAGAGAGAAAAAAGAGATTGTTTACACCACAGCGCAATTGGAGAGAAATAGACTGAAATTTTATATTTTATGCTACATCTAATTTGTTACTTCTCCAAGTCACTACAAACTTGGGTGAAAGATGGGGAGGAGATGAGTTTCAGTACTTGGTATAATTTCTCAAAGGCTGTGACAACCCTGAAAAGATGAAAGAAAGTTAGCTAACATAAGACATTGACAATATCTGAAAATCTGTACCGAACTGAATTTGAAGAATCTTAAAAGTTTAGATTGAGAATTCTTGAAAGCATTAGTATAAAATATTGTATTTTCCCATTTCTATTTCACAGGGGTTTCGCCTGTATTAATCCAAAACAAAAAATGAATGAGAGGGAGCAGGGAGAGAAAAGCCAGGACCATATAGATAACAATGTAAAGCAGATCTACTGTTTCTTAAGGGTTGTACTCCATGGTATATACCAAATCTTTCTCCTGCAGCTGTGCCAGGATCTGCACTGTGTAATCACCACCAAAATGGGTGCCACCCAGGCTTATCCTGGGAGGTATACACAGCTGTGTGGTTTCTTGTTAAGGATACTATGTAGTTTTGGAAGAAAACGGAATTACTGAAGAGATTCAGACATAATGCAGAATGGACATCACTATTTTCAAGCACAAGGGCTTGACACAGATAAAACCCAAAATAGTCCTTTGACCAGAGTTATTACAGATCACAGAAAAGATGACAGTTCAAGTACAGAAAGCAAGGACAATGTACATGCTTCCATGAGTACTGAATGCATGGCTTTCCTATGCTCAATACTATGTATTCTCCTATTCAAAGGCCTCATGGTTCATTAAGGAAAATTTTCAACAGGTAGGTAAGTCAAAGTATCAGCATAAATCAGACAGTAAGCAAAATGTTAAAGTTTATCTTGCTGCATAACATTAACCGATGATGAAATGCGTAGAAATTCTGAGCATTTGAGTAAACAGGCACTAAACCAATTTCAGTTTTAACCAAGCACTCTTGGAAAGATTAAAGCTCACTGCATAAAAATACTATTGCTTTAAGACTATCTAATTAGAATTATTAAACCAAAAATATCAAGGAATAAATGAGAAGCATCTGTATACGACAAAGGCTCCCTTACTAGAGCACCAGTACTACATTTGTGGAAACTCTTCACAGGGTAACAAGCAATAGATAACTTAGATTTAATAGATTTTTCTACTGAGTTGTAGAAAATATCATATACCCAACACTCATTTTGATTGTCATGGCAACACTGGGTGATATTGTCATCTTACAGCAAGCACAAGTTGCATCAATAAATAGTGGTTACTGTCAGACAACCTATACACTGACACTTACTGTTCATCACAGTTCTATTTTCACATGCAAAGAGCAACAAAGTTATGGTCTATATTCGGTGGTAGTTTGATAACACTGGTGGAAAAATGTGCAATTCAATTAGCAGTTAGACAAGAATCTGTCACAGATAATAACTTCTTATGTCAGGGAATCTACATACTGATCAATGTGAAGCCATATGCAATTGCTTATACCAATCATAAATAACTTTCTATTGATTTGTATTTGAAATCCTTGACATAATTAGAAGCTATAGAAAGGGTCACAAGATAATGTTGTGTATGTCCACAAGTCTTTTCAGGGTCCTTCTGTATTTCATTGCATTCTGATTTCATTGGGGAGGGAGAAAAACATCTTTTCATAATTTATTTTTATTTTTTATTATTAGAAAATTAAACATTCAATTGCCAGCTGATGAGTCCTCATGCTAAAGGTTAAAACAGGAATTTTTCATGCTTGGATCTGATCCGTGTCTGCACATGCTGACTTGCCTACATGCTGCTCATAATCTGATTTATGCACCAATTTATTTTATACATTAAGCACACTGGATGCAGTCTGACTGATGCATAAAAATTTCATGCAAAAGACAACTTACAAGCACACAACTGCTTTTCAATTATTATTACCTCTTCTGGTTAGTATCATAGAGTAGGCAGGACAAATGACTTGATACAGAGCAAACATTTTGCCCACTATACAAACATTTTGATCAGTACCTATTTTACTTCACTTTCAGCAGACTCTTGCATAGCTTAACAGTTCTATCTTTAAAGAGATCTGATCTTACATTTTCATAAAGCCCTCTACAGTAACAACCCCCTACCACTCCCACACACAAATGTTCATATATACACATCAGAGAGAGGGTTTGTTCTGCAGTATTTCCTCAGATAAATTAACTGAGCGCATTAAGGAGGGTAGTGTTGATAATTTCCTGATTCCCTCCATACCTCCATGCTTTCCATGTTATTATCCATCAAACTGAAGATATGTTTTTGCGCAGCTTTTATTTAGGGAAAAAAAAAGAGCAAGAAATGCATCTTTCTATATTCTCCATTTATTAGAAGTCTCCTTTCATCCAAGAAATATGAGACCTGAAATAAATTGTACCATTCTGCCTTTTTTTTTTTATTCAAATCCTTGCCAGTGCTAGGCAGTATGCTAATGAAAACAGGTTGATAAATGACTCCCTGATATTTTCCAGACATTTTTCTCTCAGAAGTGCTCTAAACTGATGTAGCTCAAAGAGAATAAGGCGCATTAAGTCATTATATCAATTTTTGTTACCCAGATACTTCAGTCCCAGTTAAGAGCTGACAGCCAATATAAAACAAGGCAAGGGCATCATACGACTCTATCGATCAAACCTTGTCGTAGATAGATTGCCTATTACACAAATAGAACCAGCAGATTCAGTTTGTAGTTTTATGCTCTCCAATTAAAGGATAACAGGGTACTTTCCCATAAATCTGCTAATTGCAACTGAATTAATTTAACAAATTTTGCCAAGCACAGAAAAAAGTGATTGGTTAAGCTAATATAAACTAGCACAGGTTGTCACAAAGCGAGTTCCATAACAGGCTCTTACTATACCTTGGCTGGGCAAGGTGTCACAAGCATTTAACTCCATTGGGGTTCTTTGGCAACAGACAGCTGACAACCATAAAACAGTGCACAAATAGGAGATAATTTATTTGCAGTATTTCCCAGCCCCACGCCCCTAAAGCATGGAATAACGCCTTCTTTGTACCTAATTAATGTTTCTCTCTAAGCAGTCTGTTTTTCTGAATCAGTATTATAAAGCAAAAGCACTAGATCACAAAAAGTGCTCCCACATGGGCACTCAGCAAATGATGGCAGCGATCTGCAAAAACAGAAAACCAGCCTATAGCACTGCTTGGAGAGGCAACCAAGGCGCTTCTTAAATGACACAGTAACGCAGTATACTGTGCTTTGGATATTGTTCCAAGTTTAGATACTTATTTGGAAATAGCTAGACCAACAGAATGGTAGACAATTCAGATCTATAAAGAAATAGCAATTGCAAGAGATTGCTAACTGTAACTTATGAAAGGAAATTATGATTGCAATCACCCTTCCAATGATACATTATTCTGATTAAAACCTATTTTTTATTTTAAAAATTAAATGGATACTTTCTAATTAAATTTTTAGACATTTATCTCCAAGACAAAGTGATATTTTAAAAGCAAAACTTCTTACTGGCATTAAAAATAAAGTTCTGATGATGGCAAATTTTGCACTAAAGCAGCATATGGTTGTGTACACGTATGTAAAGCAAAAAACTACACTCAATTAATACGAAGACACAATAGAGATAATCCCTTTGACACACTGGGATTTAAGATTGAGGGTACTATTAACATAGAAGATTCAAGCACATGAAATGCAAGTTAAATGCAACAACAGTAAGCTCTATAAATATTTGGCAGCTGCAATCTAAATGTAGAGTCTAAGAGGAGTACTTAATTCAGCCTGAGTTTCAACAAAATTATGTAAACAGACAACAAAAATAACAAGAAAACCAAACAAACAAAAAGAAAACAACAACAAACACCCCCTAAAGTCAGAATCCTGCATGTGGCATTTGCCTTACAAATTCCCAGACAATTTTCTGTCATCATTAAAAATAGCTTTTGAAGATAAAAACACTTGCAGAGATGCAGTACATTCCCTCAGACTGAGCTGGAAAATCTAACTCGCTTCCACCATTGTCGACGTGCTAGAAAAATTCCTAATTTTACCTACTGACATGCATTATGTTGTTTAACACATGGCTGTTTATAATTGGAAAGAAAATACAGAAAAGCTTTCCCAACTTCTAGAGGAAGAATTAAAGCTCCTCAAAAAAAGGTGCCTCATTATTCATATGGGAAGAAAACATTCTTCTATCATATAGGGCCAGAAAACCAAACAACCGAGATAAAGCAACAACGGAAATGGATTTCTAAATTCACTGCAAATTTCATGCTCTTTTCTCTGAAAGGAGAATAAAGCCACCTGGTAAATAAAATAGCCAAAAAACATAATCCACCCACTTACTCTAAATTATCATAAACAGAAATTACTTTATGCAATTGTTTTTAGCATGGAAAATTTCTGAAAATGAATTGCTCTACCCCACTATCATCAGTGGCAGTTACGTTGCTTATTTATATTTCACAAGAAATCAAATATTTCTTCCATTTTATATTTTTAGAAGCTTTTGGTATGAGACTGTACTTCTTCCCCATAAACATAATGCAGGATAAAGCATAGGCAACATAATACTGTAATCCAAACAAATATTTTGTTTACTTCCAAGATTATTTTACAATACCACGTTTTTCCACACAACTAAGGAAGGTGCTGTTCTCTTAGTTCAGATATTTTGCCCAACACAATTTTGATCACAGTTAAGGTACAGAACATGAAGTCCGTGCTCCTTTTTGACTTCTGGAAGTACTGAAGTACATGATGGCCTGAATGTCATCATTAACAAACTTGACTCAAAGAGTTTGGAAATATTTCAGAGACAGTAAAAATAAGGAATTACTCTGGAAAATTAAACACAAAATTGAGGAACAAAAAGCTAGCTGAAGAAACTACTATTTACAACAGCTGTTAAGACCTATACAAGGAACTCTGGAACATACCAAAACCTCGTACTGAGTTCAGTGGGAGATATAAACAGGCCTTGAAAAAAAAGCAATATATCTACCATTAGTACACTGAATATAAGTAAAAGAGTAGTCTGCAAGGAAGAGAATAGGACTGCAATAGGGAGCTTTTCCTTTCTTTTGACTTATGCTAAAAATAATATTAACTCATCACAGCCCTGTTTCTGCTAGCTGCCTGCATTTTTTATTTTTCTGGTTGTGTTAAGAATTTTTCATAAACATTTCTATTTATACAGGCATTACAGAAAGACCTATCATTCCATTCAAAGAATGTCAGGCCCAGCTCCTGACCTCACTCAGTTATATTCATATGCTTGACACCAAAGAACGCTTTGCCTGCATGCCAAAAAGAGAGCAAGTGCCTGCAGTGTAAAATTGGGATTTATCTTAACACCCTTAGTTGTCAAGACAAAAGTTGTCACATGCGTCATGGAGGGCCGAGGGACTCTCCCTTCACGCAAACCAACTAGGATACAAGAAGGGGTTTACATCTTCTACAAGACAAACAGTCTCTAGAAATGCTTTCATGTATATTTGTCTTCAGCCTTCAGCGAAAGTGTTGTATGTACAGGAACGATCCCATAAGTAGGGCAGGACTGAACTAGTTTAAGATCTGGCTAGATCAGTATGCATAATTTTGAACTCTAGGAGTCTGCAAAGAATGAAATTAAAGTGACTTGAGTCTAACTAGTAGGGAAAAATAAATTAAACATATTAAGGCAGAAGAACTGTATATTGTATATTTAAAAATATCATGAAATACTAAACAACTGTAAAGGAGATATGATGATCACAGAATTAACCAGGTTGGAAAAGACCTTCAAGATCATCAAGTCCAACGTATCACCCAACACCATCTAATCAACTAAACCATGGTATGTGTAAAGATCTCATGAATTATGTTTTAGGTCTGCTTACAAGATGGAGTAACAATGCCAAACATCTTATATGATCATCACTGAGGTCTCAAAATCATTTCTTGGCAAGAGAATAAATTCTCATTAACAAAGAACATACATACTTACATATATATATATATATATGCACTTAGTCCAAGTAAACAGCATTTCTGCATAAAAAGACACCTTTTAGCATCTTTGCTTGCTAAGTAACTGTAGTTTAAAAACAACCAAAACAAAGCACATGAGTATGTTTGGGACAAACCCAGATAAACAGACACATTTTGTTAAAAAGACTAAGCAGTTTTTTGATTTCATTGGTTTGTGACAATCGCAGCATAGAAGCCTAGCAAAAAGAGCAACCATTTCCTTTTTCCTTTCCCAAATATTCCAATTCTTCAAAACATGAGTTTTTGAACTCTGGAAAAATTATTGCTGCTCTTCATATATTACATATTCTTTTCCTCTTGGTGAAATCCCGATTCGTTTTGAATTGGTAAAAGCAAAGAGGAAAATTCTTTACTTCTTTTAGGTTTCTTTCAGTATATAGAGTGTCCCCTAAAATTTTTTCTTGAACTTGATTGGGATCTGCAAATACAGTCCTAACAAGAATGACAATTCTGAAAATAAATCTTTCACCTGTAAAGATAGCAAGAATTAAATATTTTTCCCCTCATTTCCTCATGAACATACTTAATAATCTTGCCTCAGAACTAACATTTCAAATAACAGGAGTCCAGCTTAGTCATTTGGCATTTATTGCAAACATCTCAGAGACACTCTCTTTAATTGATGCACTCTTCAAAGTTAAAACAAATATTTTGTAATGACTAATAAAAATTCAGAGTAGCCTCTAATCATATTTCAAGCATTCACTAACCTAGTCTGTATTTCAATCAAAGAGTAAATGCACAAAGCTAAAACTTACTCCACCCTTTACGTTTTTCCTCCTAATATAAACTTTGGATGACACCCCCTCCTCCTCAGAGTTTCAGATTCCCACTACAAGAAGGAAACTCTAATCCTTATGGCACCCTAAATGAGTTTTTTCCTGTTTTGAAGTCTATTTTCCTTCTTCATCCCTATGACACAGTTGCAGCTTGGGAATCCAGAATACAAAACCTCCTCTGAGATGGTGATAACAAATAAATACAGTTTTTGAGAACCATTATATTGTTTATATAGTTTTTCTATTCCACAAAGGCTGATCTGCTTTTTAAAACCAAGTATCTTTTCTTACAGAAATGAGTGAATTGAATAACCATATGCATCAGTCTTCTGGACACTGTTTTTCAAAGTGGTTGGTTCACTTAGATTCAGATGGGATTTCCAAATAGACAAATCTTGTCATTACCTCAGTCAGTCTTACAGTGAGGGCTTTCAAAGGTCAAAGAGGTTATAAAGACATTTTGCATTGCTACAAGTATGCTGTACCAGCTATTCACATCTGCATGTCTACAAAAAGAAATAAATATGCTGTTCACTGTTCATATGGTTGCTCCCTTCCCCTTTAAAAAAAAAAAAAAAGCTGTAAGGTGAAGTCTTGTAGTTATGCAGACTCTACAGTAATCACATTTTTAGTCTTTCACCCCTGCCCCCAAAATACAAGTTCAATTTGTCATAGCAGTCTTTTGTTATAACCATTTGGTTCAAAGAAAAGTAGGTGTTTCAGATTTCAAAATTCATTCTGCTGCAGCTTGGAAGAGTCTCTTTCATTTTTGTTTTGTTTTCGAGAGAAGAAAATGTAAAGTAACAGTTTCTGATGCCCCAGTTGTTCAAATTGGAAGTGACAGAAGACCTATTAGCTTATACAGAGAAAGAAGAG
Organism: Indicator indicator; assembly: GCF_027791375.1. Classification (NCBI taxonomy): domain Eukaryota; kingdom Metazoa; phylum Chordata; class Aves; order Piciformes; family Indicatoridae; genus Indicator; species Indicator indicator. Next base: position 20,911,079 of record NC_072016.1, on the reverse strand, counting down.
TCATCTCTTCCCAATCCATCACCAAACACCTTAAAATAAGGTAATAAGGTTCCCCAGAACGGATGCTGTAACCCTTGGAATGACAGAAGGTGGGGACTGACAGTATCCACCCAACTGATAAATAGTGACAGAAATCTCCTGTAAAGCAGTGTAAGAGTACAAAGGAAGCACAACCCACACAAGGAAAGCTATTGATCAATAGATCCCAGATGTGCTTTACAATAAAAGCTACAGCCCTGTAAGGTATGTCCCGGAGGTCTTGCCTCCTTTCAGTCACATCCGTAGTAAAAAGACTATACTGCTGATTAAGCATGAGATTTATTCCACCCATTTTAGTAAAATGTTGGTATTTTGGATAGAGGTACAACTGCACTCTTACATACACATGCCTCTGCTTTCAAGCTGCTCACACAAGAATTGAAACATGCAAAATTGTCCATCCTTAAAGTCCCTAACATCTTATTTATAATGTGTTATGCAGCTGGCATAATCCATTACATCTTTTTATCTTATGACCTTCCCAGTGACCTGTTTAGGACAGCATGTACAAAGACTGATAAGAGACTGCATGAGTACTATTTCTGACAGAAAGCAGACTTCAACATTTATTTGTTGTTAATTTGACTGTATTACCAAGATTACTCTAGCACACAATGTTCTTGTAAGGTTATAAACTGGTTTGCATCCTTCTATTGCTAGAATTTAATACTGTATTAAGTGTGATATATCTCATCAATTACTAATCTCATCCAGTTCTGTAGCAAGTTTCTATAAAACCAGTGTTGAAATACTACACTCTTATGGCTCCTGCCAAACCTGAAAGACGGAATATTAACATGGTTATGTTTCATATAGGTGTATTTAACCCACACGAAACAATCTGCATGTTCTGCTTGCATGTTCCTAGGGAATATTTAGCCTATCACTAAAGCCTAGAAAAACAGTGCTTTAGTATAGTTTATGACAGCATTACAAATACTGCTCAACATAAAGTCAAGTTACAGATAAAATCTGAATAGGCCTATTGTTTTTAGAGATAGCTAAATAATCTGTATCATTTTTCTGGACTACAGAAAACTCTCATTCAAGAACAAGAAAGAATACACTGATCAAAGCCTAGTATTTACTGATAGTTGGGATCACTGTCCATAGCTACTGGCATTCAGGATTACATGAAATATCTACCTTCAGTGCTTTGAAGTAAAGCAGATAAAGCTTTACAGCATACATCCATCCCTTGAAAATTCTTACAAATTATATCTTTTTATAAAGCAAACATTCTTTTCTGCGGGATTCTGAAAGCTCTATTCCACTTTCTGTAATTTGCTGCATTGTTTCCACTTTAGAGATTTTTCTCAAGAAATTCTCTACCAATAAATATTACTCCCTGCCACATATCTACTATGCCTGTAGAAATAAAAGAAAATATTTTTAAACAGAACACAAGAAAACATTCTACTCAACATATGACTCTCTGCAAAACTGCTGTAAACCATACGCTCTTCTCTGAGGGGTCAATAGGTGTTTCAGCATCAGCTTCAGTTGAAACAGATCTAACTCTGTGCCTGATTCAGGCCAGTATCCAGAGTAATCCGCCCAAAATAGTTTTTCACTCAAGACTCTTGGCTTTGCTGTCCTCAACTTGCAAAAATCATGTATACACAGACACATAGAGTCCCTGCTTTGGTGGTCCTGTAGGAGAAACTGTATTCCTTAAATTAAACTTCAGCCCACCTAAGCATAAATATCTTCAGAGAAGGCTGAAAAATACCCAAACAACTGACAAAAAAAGTTCAAGACACGAATATTACTTTCCACAATTCCAAAATTTTCTGAAGTTAGTAAGAAGTGGTATTTAAATTACACTACACTTAATCAGTAATAACCTGCAGTTCTGGTGGTTACATTTCTTCTACTCTGTTTTGAGTAACATCAAGCTAACCTTCTGGTGCTTGTTCCAAACAGCAATTGCTCAACTGCTAATGGTATTCCCAAGACCAAGACAGCAGTAACAAAACAGAGCAGGTTATCATGCTGAACACTTATAAGTCATGTTCGATATGTTTATAGTAATTTGAAATGCTGGCTATCATTAGCTATACATTGAACATACTAAATATCATACTGCAGAATTTTCCATTTCTGACAGCAGTTTAAACAAGACAGTGGTGAGAAACACTCAGTTGTGTAATTAAGTTATTCATATAGCTTATATATGCCTTTTCTGCCAGGCATATTATTTAAGGCATTCTTATTGTAACACTCTAAAGATTCACTGCAATTCTTTTAATTGTGCTTTGTATTTATGCATAGCACAAAAAAAAAAATACAGTGACATCACTGAATAAGTTACTTGACAGCAATTTTTCTTTCCATTCAGTAGGTTCCGTTTGTTCTCTTCAATCCTGAATTAGACCTCAATTTTTGAAAAAAATATAAAAAAAACACATTTATATTGCAGCCAGTCGATAGATGAACCGTACTTAACCATACAGGAGGGAAATGCAGTGATACTGTGGTGATGCTGTAACCTATAAACACCTACACCATCTGCTAGCAGCCTTAAATACTCAGTTGGAAAGCAGGTATCTATTAAAGAAGGATTAATGTACAGATCTTCAACCTCATACCTAAATGAGACAAAAAGTGAGAATTAAGGGAAAAGTAAGCTATCCAACATTAAAGAAGTAATAAGAATGGAACATATTTCTTATCTGTTAACCTTGAATATCTGCTAGCTCAAGATTTTCACACTCTTCAGGTGTCTCTTCACTGTTCATTCCTTAATAGCCACTCGGAAATCAGCTGTACATTAAAGAAATAAAATCTAAATTTGACTGGACTCGCTACATCTGAGATATCCCCCAATACAGCATAAAGCTAATTTAGCTGTCACTTATTGTAAGTAAAATGACAAATATCTGTAATATCTGTCAAGATATGAAAGCTTTAAAAAGAGTTATGCAGCTGTCAACATTTTGATGACTTTAACAAGAGAAAAATAAACTAAGAAGAGAAAATAGACAGCATGTCCTGTTCTGTATCTAGTTCCCAAAAATCTCATATTACATATATTAATAAAATAAAATTACTTCATAAAAATAAGATAAACAGCAAAGACTTCTGGAATAAACTGATACAGATAATCATATTAGTACTGGCAAAACATATCTGGAGAAAGCACTGCTAAAAAGTAGAATGTACGTCGCTGTGGTAACGCAATAATTTTACTATAGTATGCAGCATTTATTTAATTTAGAATTACGATTTAAGCACTGACAACATAGGAATCCTGAGAAAGCACCAAAAAAGTCTAATTGGTCAGATATTTGCCTATTTCTAAACAAGATTTATTCTTTATATATTTCACTGATTCAGCAAGAACTTTAAAGCATTTCAGCTGCTGAAAGAGAAGCTTGCACACTTTTTACAAAAAAAGGCATCTTAAGGCTTGTCTGTAATGACATTTTGACTGAGGAAATTTTTATTCCCTTTCTTGCACATGTATTGTCAGTCCATTTTTATTTAACTGACAGTTTACAGGTACTGACAAAAGAGTATGTCTTCCTTCTCTCTTCCTGCAAGAAGAACAGAGCATTTCTTTATAGTTTTAGCTTGACTTACCCCAATTTATACTTTGCTTTAGGAGTTTTGCATAAAACATCCTACTCTAAAGGAAAATCTGAAATACAGGTATCCTATTTGGCATTTCAACTTGGATAGTTCTATGACCATACAAAGAATGAAAATATGCCTGCCATGAAACATCTTACCAGAGCAAAAGCCAAAATAGCAGTAAAATTCCCTTCCTTTGTATTAAAAAGAATAACAAGTTTTGAAAAATATAGCTACAGCAAACATGAACATTAGAAGAAAAGCTTTCATAACTTTCATATACTGAACATCAGGAATACAACCATGAGTTAAATCTTTTTTTCGGGGACTAAGAATGCAAATGCAATCTTTCAGTAATAATTTTAATAGTAATGGAATCTGACACAAGCAGTCAAAAAGGAGTATCTTCAAGCTGATAAAACCAGAAATCTGTGTGCTGGAAAACCACATTCTGATTTTGCCCTTGATTTCATTCCCATTGCACCAAACAAACTTTTGCAAAACAAGAATTTATGAGTGATGAAAAAACAGCAGCTAGCCCCCTTCTCATCAAATCTCAAGGTAAAGCACCAGAAGAAGATATAGTTTACTCAAGCTATTGTATTGGTTTAATCTGATTAGCCCCACCAGGAGGGATGAGGGTTATGAGGGTTATGAGAGGGACAGGGCTAGCCCCCACAGTGGCACAGAGCAAGCTGGATCACATATTCTACAGTATGCTCACGTCATGTTCACTGTATGATAGGAAAGGGGTTGGCCAGGGTTTATGGGACTTGTAATACATAGCATAGTTTGTCAAGTTTCCTGTTCTATTTTTTGTTTGCTTGTTTACTCCCCTGTTTTGGGACTGGGGCTCATCCCTTCTGCTCCAGTTTTGATTTGCACACCATGGCAGCAGCTTTGGTGGTTTTGTCTGCAGTGTACTCTGATACCTTTTCTCCTAATTTATTTTTGTTTTCCCTGTGTGTAATCTGATATCCCTGCCATAATATAGTAAATTGTCCTTATTTCAGAGGACATTTCAGCCTTCCCTGCTATTTTTTCCCTTGTCCACCCAGAGGGGACAGGGTAGTGGGGAAGGAGAAAACCTCTTTGTTGTAATTGGACTGCTGGAACTCAGCTGGAAGCTGAAAACCAGCACAGGTATAAATACGAAAACTTAGCTTCTGCAAGAAACAAGGAGAATATATAAAGGATTCGGGGTGGGGGTGGTGTGTGGAAGTTGTATCTTGTGATTAATATTACCATATTTGTAAAACAGATTTCCTGTAATTGCAGGACTTGGCAGTTAATGTTTGTTGATAGAATTCCTAAACTTTTCTAAACAGTACTTACAGTGGCCGAAGAATAAGACTGAGTTTATACAAAAGTCTCATTACCGCACCACCAAGAACATGTTTTTAAAGTATTCTAGGTAAACAGATGCAAACCTCTCTGCTTCAACTCTTATTTAATTGAAGGCAATGCAAATTGATTTAGCTTAATTTTCTAATCAATTCATCATAGCCAAAAATAAATTTCCCCCTCCACTAATACTATCTATTTGTGGTTTTGCAACAGCTACTTAAAGAGCTTTCTCAATACTAAAACACAATCTGTGAAGTGCTTTCTTTTCCTCACAAAAAGTGTGTGCATGCGGGCATGTTTTCTTTCACAGCTTTCAGTCTGAGGTTTCCCACGTTTCCTTATAACACAACACCATCTAATTGTGAAAAAAAAAAACTATTAGACATCTAGAAAGAGGAGACAAACTGAACATCAGAGTAGTTCTAAGAAATAGTCATAAGCAATTCTTAAAGATTTCATGAAGGTTTATGTTAAAAAAAAAAAAATACATATTGACGTAACAGAAGTATTTCCAGTCTATGGTGATTATGTGTACATGATTATGCAGATAGGATTTTACCCTGCTGTTAAGGTAGCTGCATTTTATCCATAACATATTGCAACCAATACATACATGAGGGTTTCTAGATCAAAAGATCATGAGTTTATGGACCTTTGGCCAGACAGATTCCCACAAGACATAGTTGTGTTGCTACTTTGCTTGACTATATTTACCCATTTGGAAAGGCTAATGGTCGTATCACATCACTTAGCTCTAAAACAAAGAAACAAATCAAAACTCCAATGAACTGTAAACTGATAAGGTAAAACTCTAATTTAGCTACTTAAAATAGTAACTTAACGATTTACAAACAAATTTGCACATCTGTTTTTCTGAACAATGTCATTTCATATATCACTAACATGGAAGCGTCAATACAAACAATGCACAAATTAAACTAAGAATAAAAACACAAAAAAGACAATTTGGTTTACATTTTTGTAGTGTTCACCTTGTAAGAAGTAGAAGTTACTTGCTTTCTGTTCTCAGGAACTGGTATTATTTGTGTATCACTTAAAATTAACATATTTTACAGAAAATTTTAAGTTATCTAAATTGGTGAATTACTGTCTACAATTTAACATGATTAAGAGTATACTGAAGAGTATAGACAAATTATCCTTAACTGAGCATACATGCGATGAGGAACTGCTACTCACTTAGCAGATGACATTGGCTACACATTTGGGGAGGGGAAATAAATAAATAAAAACATGGGCATTAAACATAAATTTATCTTTTCTATTTACACCTGTCCAAGCTCAGCAAAAAGAAACATGTCTTAGATATCAGAAAATGAAGCCTTCAAACATTGCTACTCCACATTATCGCACTCATCTGATTTTTAAAAACAGGAACAGCTGCATTTACTGATAAGAAAGCAGGAAGATGCTGTATGTTTTTGCACAGATGTTTGTAAAATCCTTCTTTGTTAAGCATATGTCTAAGAAATAAGCCACCTTTAATCTTCTCTAATGGTTAAGTCAAATGAAATAAATGGCAGTATAGTATCATTAAAACATACACAAATGAAAGAAATCAGCACTCATGTTTTCATAGAGAAAAGGAAGTTATTTCAACATCATAATTTCACTTATCACAAATACTAAGAACTGATTAAAGATCAATAAGAGTAAACATCAAGCAAATAATATTTATTAATAGTAGTAGAAAAGTACATTTACACTCACAGCCTGTAATTCAAAGGAGAAGTATGGGGAAGTCCTTGTAAATTAAAGGTATTCCAAATGGCTGAATTATGGATAAACAAAATATTAATAGAAACTTTCCTATTACAGTAAAGGCATGTATAATAATTTCAAGTTTTCATCATTCTTCATTATACAATTCAGATAGGCAATCACAAGGCTTGGGAAGTTCATTTTAAGAGAATAAAGCAAAGGAATTAATTTCTACAAGAAGATTCCATTTTTATATTTCACTTCATAGACATACTTTATATACACACGGTCCACGTAAAGCGGCATACATCTATCCTCACCACATACACCTATGAGAAGAATCCAGAGAAAACATACACAGACACAGTAAATTTGCAGTTTATCCCTCCTTCAAACCTTTATCAGAATACCTTAAATGAGGGTTTGGGATATATACTAGATTCCTATAAAGGTAAGTATTGACTACTACAAGCACTGTACCATAAAGTACACAATCTCAGATTACCAGACTCAATCATGTATTCACACCACAGGAAAAAAAATAAAAAAGAAAAAAAAATCTTTTCCAATTGTTTAAACATTTGGGTGAAACCAGTTAGTCCCAGAGGAGCTGAATACTTACTAAAGGCAAAAACTACTTGCATTCACATAATTGCTTCAGACAGAAAGGGACCAATGGGCAAAATCCACAGGAAAACACTACCTGTCTTCCAAAGATGAGAGGCAGAGGAATTCAGGAGATACATAAGCCCGGGGCTCCCACTATGAAGCAAAGCTGAGGAGGAAGCAAGGCTGTCACAACAGCACTAGAGTCTTATAAAGAGGAGGAGTTAGGTTATCTCTTATTTAGCACTTACACCTGGGTAGTGAACCACCCATACAGAAAATTAAGACCTGAACCCCAACCAGAAAGCATCATGTAGTATTTCACATGATTGTTTATTGAGCAGCATATCAGAGTATAAAGCTTCTTCCTGAAGAGCAAAGAACTAGGCTGGCACAAATAGGAATCATTACAAAGTCACAAAAAAGTTCCCTCATTAAGGAGAATTACCATACCCATTAAAAAGCTAGTGCTTAATATTCCCTGAAGTCATCTCAGTTACAAGGATTTTGTAGTTAACTATGTCTTGAATAATATATTGTATTGAAAGGAAAAGCAGAAAGTATATGGAAAGCTATGCAAAATATTAACAATAAAAGAAGAATTTCAGATTTCTTTTCCAGAAGCTTATATAACTTCACATTTTCATTCAGGAAAATGATAGGTTTTAACAATGACTTATTTTAAGAACCTTGAGATGTTCAGAGTTATTTTCCAGAACAGATCAATTCATGTTACAGAGCTGATGCTTCAAAGTTCTGCATGTTAAAATGCAAACTCGTCATTTTACAAGGAACATATTAAAAATTAAATTGATTTATTATTATATGGACTTATGTAAAATTGGCATGGATTTTATTTGTCCCTAAGTACTCCTCAAGTTTTTTGCTGTTCTTTCCTTGAGTAAGAGGAGATAGCACCCTCAAGAGTTAAACATAGAGCATTAGTTAAATGCAGGTGGCTTGTTCCAACTGACATGGAAGAAAAATCCCTGTTGGGGGAATAGTAAATGAAATCACTCAACAACCTAAAACCATTGCTTTCTGTTTTCAGGACAGGCACATCAGTAGTGGGGCAGCCCAGTATGTACCATATGTCTGTCACATACTTCTGAAGTGTCAACTACACAAAACAGAACATGAACTGGTCTTTCTGTTTAGACTCAAAACATGGTCAGTCTACACTAAGGGCTTAAGATCAAGAGAACTTTCCAACTGTTCATTAAACAATTAGGCTAAGACTCAACTCATGCAACTGAAATCATAAAATGCCTTTAATTACTACAATTCCATATATATGTATGTATTAGAGGAGACAGACTAGAGGTGAAAAGGCTCTATTAATCTAACATTTTTCTGTTCTTAAAAGTCTGTGGCTGTCATACACTTTCCACTGTGGTAAGATCAAATCCACAGCTACTTACACGTTTTAGAACATTAAGTCAATATTTAGTACTGCCAATGTCTATTTTAAAATAACATAAATATTTTGCACCATTAAGAAAATAAAAAGAACATTACCAGAACAGCAAACAAAAGAAATTTTCTGGAAGAAAGCCAGAGGGTTAGGTGTTGGGGTTTTTTTGATGTTCTTGTTCTTTAACAATTCTTACTCCCAAAGGCAAACCTATTAAGGTACTGCTAAATACTCAGCAGAACAAAGAGAAGCCAAACTATAGAGGGACTACTGTAAAGAAATACAAAAACCTCCAATGAAATAATCAGCTAGAATTTGCATCACAGTTCTGCCTAATCTCATTTTCTATTTGCTTCCTTTCTAATGTGTCAGAGATGACACTGTGGTCTTGGTTTACAATGTGGACAACAGGAGGCAAGAATACATATCCCCAAATAGAAGAGGCCAGAATAATAACAGTCTCCAAATCTACCTGAATGTATCTTTAACTGAAAGGTCCACAGATGTACAGTTTAAAGCCAGCAATATATGAGGTCATCTCCAATTAATTATATGGAGAGAAGAGGCAAGTCAAAGCATACAGCTACCTTTTGGTGCTTTAATTTCATAACAGTATTGTGTATTGAGCACAGAATCTAGACAGAAAGAATCTTACTCTTACCAGGCATTTCATGGTTCAACTAAAGTAATCCATGTCACCTGCATGTTAAAACTGCTCACCGATTTTGCAGAATCAACAGTGCATCAGTAGTGAATGATTATATTAACTAACTTCTAAATTAATGTGTAGCCTTTTTAGCGATGTTGTTAGATGGAATAAAACCAAGAACTGATATTACAGCATAGTGCAACTGTTAGGCTTCTCCCATGAAGCTTATTTGACAAGTTACTATGCTGAAGCAAACGAGAAGAGTTAAATGCTAACCACATATCCCAAGATAAGTGATGGTCTTTTCTACGCCATACTGGAACAAACTAGCCAATTTCATGCATTACGATCTCTCAGTTTAGCAAGGATATAAACTAGAATTGTATTCTGATACTTTTAATCTGAAATAATATGCCTGAGTATTAACATGCTAAATAATCTTGCCCCTTCCCTTCCTATCTCTATTCTTCTGTTTAACACCAATAACACGAGGATAAGAAACAATCGGTGCTATTTGTTTTGCTTATAACCAGAAGATGATAAACAAATACAGTAGAAATTCTTCCAAACCTTCAGGAAGTTTTACTGCAGCATTGCACAGTCATTCGGTATGACAACGTTACCCAGTACAACTGGGAAAAGAAATGTAAGAGTCCGTTTGATATTAGTCATAACATTAAATGTGTACTTTATCATTGAAACATGTTTAAACAAATCCATAACATATTTCAGTAAATATGTCATCAAACTATATCATCACAGTACCCTACCTGGAAGCAGAAAAATGAGACTGAAGGAAGGCAGGTTACTCCACTGCAGTGACTTGATTTTACTGTATGTGCAACAGCAAAAATAGTACCACTTACTTCCAGTAAAGGGTTGGTTATACAGTAACTATTTGTGATATTTTTTTCTATTAAAAGTTTATTGTAAATAAATTGGGAAAAGTTTGCAAAAGAGGAAAGAACAGAATTCTAATGTTAAAACCAATTAAAACAAATTTAAAACTGCTAGAACCATAATAATCTTAATCTGATACTGAAAAAACCCACAAGCTGCAGTTTTGCTATAAAATCTACTTCAGATTTTTAAAAATTAACACTAAATCTAGGTTATCAAGTGTAATAATACAACTTTTTTCTTGTGAGATCAGGCTGTGTTAACCCAGGACACCAAGTTTCAAAGACATCTGTGTACTGTTATATTGGACTGTCTTCAAACTGCAATTTAACTGAGGAAGGCTTCCAAATGACAAAACTGACACTGAACTAATGCTATCATCTCCAATGATTTAGCTCAGGCACCAAAGTGATGTCAAGGACAGATCAACATTTGAGATAATCCACAAAACGATTTGGAATACATGAACAGGTATAGCTGTCTGACTTACAATTCGGTCCAACATTGTGTAAAGGATGGCAATAATGTGATCACTTCTGTTAATTCGACTTTGCAATGTTAGTAATTCATTCAAAAACACACTGCAAAGTTTACTCCAAAGATATAATCCCATAAAGAAAGGAACCAGTATGATGCTTAGTGACATCACTGAAGTAAAGCCTTTGACACCGTCCCTCATAGCATTCTCTTTTAGAAACTCATGGCACAAGGCTTGGATAAGTGCACTCAGCAATGGATGGCTAGGCCCAAGGAGTGGATGTGAACAGAGTAAAATCTGGCTGGTGCCCAGTCACTAGTGGTGTTCCCCAGGGTTCAGTACCCAGGCCTGTGCTCTTCAATATCTTTATTATGATCTGGATGAGGTGATTGAGTACACCCCCAGTAAATTTGCAGACGACACCAGCCAGGTGGGTGTGTTGATTTGATAGACGATGCAGAAGCTTTACTGTGGGATCTGGACAGGTTAGCCTGATGGGCCAAGGCTGATTGTGTGAGGTTCAGCAAGGCCAAGTGCCAGGCCCTGCACGTGGGTCACAACAACCCCATGGTAAACTACAGACTTGCAAAGCTGCAACCTGGAGAGGGACCTTGGGGTACTGGTTGACAGCCAACTGAACAGAGTTCAGCTGTCTCAAAGGGGAGAAGGCGTGTTGCACATGAGCTAGCAAGGCTCATTGATAGGGCTTTAAACTAGGCTGAAAGAGGGAAGGGGATAAATCCCTAGAATAAATGGTTACAAGCTGCATCAGGGGAGGTTTAGGCAGGATATTAGGAAATATTTCTTCATTGAAAGGGGTATCAAACATTGGAATAGTCCTCCCAGGGCCGTGGTGGAGTCACCATCCCTGGAGGTGTTAAGTGGCATGTGGACCTGGTGCCTTTAAATAGTAGACAATAAAGATGTTTTTCAAACATCATAACATGATCATACAAAACAACATTTTTGTATTCCACGTTAGTACACTATCCCTTAATCTACCCTGTACTAAAGAGAAGATGAAACTTATATTGACAGTTTCTCACTAACCTGGAAAAACATAACCAGGATTCAGCTATCCAAAGCCTAGTTGTACCACAAAGCTTAAACACTAGGGAGAGAAAACGGCAAAATAAGCAACAAATTTCTACATCTCTACCCCACCAAGAGAACTGAGGCTGTAGCTTGTGGGCGTGCTGTCTTCAACGATGACATGAGTTTGTAAGATGTTACTGTCTTTTTACCTCTCTCCCAACATTTTTTTCAGGCCTGCTTGCACAGCACATTGCCTGACAGATATGCTAGGACAGCTGAGGAGGTGACACAAAGTGGAAACAAGTAGTCAGGGATGATAGAGGAAATATTTTCAATGAATACCATTGCCAAGAAAATGATATATAAAGCACCACTTCCCTAGTTTGTATCTGTGAGTTTTATAGAATCGAGGCTTAAACATCTCTCTCCAAGGCAACAGGACATGCAGTCAATCCATCTTCCATAGATGAATCTCCACCTTTGTATCAAATTATAAATGTAGCTGGTTTATTTAACTTCTGTATCTAAAGAAAATGCTTAAACAGGGAACTTCTGGGCAAACTCAAGTGGAAGAGTCTACAGATCATGGAAGGAGGCACTGGCCACTTGGAAGGAATAGCAGACTGCTGTAGAGGATGTAAGGAGGAAATTAGGTAAGCTAAGGCCTCCGTGGAATTAAACCTTGCAAGAGAGGTCAAAGACAAAAGAAAAGGGCTTCTTTAAATAAATGGCAGACAAAACTAACACTAGAGGCAATGTAGGCTGACTGCTGAATGAGGAAGGTGCCCAGGTGACAGAGAATAAAAAGAAGGCAGAGCTACTGTATGTTGTTGTCTCAGTTGACACTGCTAAAGACTGTCCTCAGGAGCTCCAGAGGCCACTGAGCAAGTCACGAAAAAGCAGGAGTTTGCCTTGGTTGATGTGGACTGGGTTAGGGGTCAGTTGAGCGATCTGGACATCCATAAATCCATGGGTCCTGATGGGATGCACCCATGGGTGCTGAGGGAGCTGGTGGAAGTCACTGCTAGGCCACTCTTCATCACCTTTACTAAGTCATGGGGACAGGAGAAGTGCCTGAGGACTGGAAGAAAGCAAATGACACCCCAGTCTTCAAAAGGGCAAGGAGAAGGACACGGGTAACTATAGACCAGTCAGTCTCACATCCTGGTAAGATGATGGAGCAGCTTATCCTTAGTATGTATAGTCTGCATGTGGAAAGAATGTAATGGACTAGTATAGGTTGGGGACTGACCTGGTGCAGAGCAGTGCAGGGAAAAAGGACCTGGGGGCCTGGTAGATGGAAGGATGACATTGAGCCAGCAACATGCCCTTATGGCCAAGAATGCCAATGGCATCCCAGGGTGTATTAGAAGGGGTGCGGCCAGTAGGTTGAGAGAGGTTCTCTTCCCCCTCTATTCTGCCCTGGTGAGGCCACATCTGGAATACTGTCTCCAGTTCTGGGTCCCTCAATTCAAGAAGGACCTCAGGCAGCTGCTTGAAAGAGTCCAGCACAGAGCCACAAAGATGACTAAGGCAGTAGAACATCTCCCTTATGAGGAAAGGCTGAGGAAGCTGGGTCTCTTCAGCTGGGAGAAGAGGAGACTAAGGGGCAACCTCATTAATGTTTATAAATATGTGAAGGGCAAGTGTCAGGAGGATGGAGCCAGGCTCTTCTCAGTGATGTCCAATGACGGGACAACAGGCAACAGGTGCAAGCTGAAGCATAGGAGGTACTATGTGAACACAAGAAAAAAAACTTTTGCACTGTGAGGGTGACATAACACTATCCATTTCCACTGAAGAAAAAAATTTAAAATAAAATACAAATCCAGTGATGCCTGTTCAAGCTGGTGTTATCCGACACACGAGTTTAAAAAAGAAATTTAAAAAATTAATCTCCTGTTCATCCTTGCTGAAACTCATCAGCAAAATGTTCTGTTTTACAGCAGCTTAAAAGCCATGCTTGGAAAAAGCCTTCGGCTGCCCCCAAGGGAGCTGAGACTTACCTACAGTTTAAGGCCAGCAAGAGTTTCTCACTCAAAATGTGTTTCAGTTCTACTTCTCAAAATAATTTTATCAGAAGATAATTGTGTGTGTGTGCGTGTGTTTGTGCTTAAACTGTTTTAAAACATTGAAGGAATCTTCTAGGAAACATCCAAGCACAAGCACACCAAGAAAAGATCAGTGGAAATGGCCAAATTATTCACTTGACTGGATGAAACATCTCACCTTACACACCATATACTTGGTTCATGAACAAGTAGTTTTAATATGAGAAGAGACAGCTGTGCACTCTTCTACATTTGGAAAGGCAAAGGTTCTACCTGAATTAAATATTAATAATTATAATGATGTAAATTTTCTGCCACAGGTTTTTCAGCTTTTTCTATTCCTTGTTGAGAAATATTTTCTGGTTTTTTTCCATGGTGGCAATAAAAATAAACAAACAGTTTAATATGATAGCACAATGACAAAGCTTTTAAGAGAGCCTTAACTGCACTTAAAGCTTCTATAAGTGAAATTGCATCTACAGTAAGCACAACTGAGATTAGACAGCATAAATTCTAAACACTGTATTATGGCATAAACAACAAAAATCAAACAGCACTAGAGAGAAAACACAAGTCATATTTGCAAATATTTTTCTTTCTTTTTCCTCCTCTTTTTTTTTTTTAACTCCCCTGTACATAAACATGTAAGATGACTAAATGAGCAGGGTGGATAGTTTTCGCTTTCTAGAATACTGATAAAATTTTCATCACACTGATGAGTTTCAGGGCAGGCAAAATTATTTTTGCACACTATAATTTGTCTAGTACACTACAAACCAGAAACCAGCTGTTTCTGAAATTTCACTCTCAGATTTCCAAACAAACTTTTAAAATCTCTTTCATTTTTTTGAAAGAAAAAAAGTTAACTAAAATAAGGAAGGCAGGAAAAAAGACAAATCCATTTATTACTCAAGTTAATTTTGTGAAATTCACCCTCTTCCAACAGTCATTTATCCTAGAAATATCCGGGGCCTAAAAATTTCTCTGGCCATCCTATATCCTCTCTAAATTTTGATTATTATAGACACAATGACAGAACATAGAGAAGAGAACCAGATACTTTTCAGTCACGTGATACCTCTGAAGCTCCTTTATATAGAAAGACTTTTAAAATTTAGCGTCATGAAGCAGGGAATCAATTTTTAACTCAATAGACAGAAGCAAAAGCAAGGGGAAACAAAAGTAAGTTACAGGTGTTTAAGTATGCACTCACACAAAGCAGTCATTAATTAAGTTATGTCTGACTGATAGCAATGCAGTCACTTGTCTGCATGGCTTCTCAGGACCAGCATGTGCTTTTGGAATCTGGGTAGCCTTCTCCATGGCTCTGCCCCATTGGCGCTGATTATGTATGATTAACGGTTTAAAGGAATAAAAAGAGAAAGGTCAACTTCTGAGTTCAAAACAGAGCAGCTACACAGGGAGTAATTAAGATACTTGTGTAAGCATGATTAATAAGCACAAACTGGCACACTGTGCTGTAAACAAGATGCAACCAGATGGTTAGGATGAAAAGGATTTTTCCTAAAAAGCAATTTTTCAATGCCTTGAAAGCTGGCTTATTTTCCCCCTCTAAGCCTTACACAACTCATTATCTACACATCCTAAAAGGAAGAAAGAAATAGTAACCCCTTCAACATTCCCCCCTTCCCAGCTTTTTTCATACAGATAACTACAGTTTGCATGTAAATGGATTCAACTCGGCTTTGTTTAACGTTGCCTTTTATGTCGAGTTTCATGAATTGCTAAGCCTGACAAGGTTCACTGGGAGTCTTTTAACTCCCACCCACAAGTTCTCCCTGGCTGTCATGTGACTGGCAGTATAGAGGGATCAGCAATGGCATTTATGGGGAAAGGGGGAAGACAGGTGTCAGAACGGTCCAGCAGGCAAACCGAACGAACACTAATCAGCTCTGGTGTTCTTTTACAATCCATATCTAATTCACAAGTTTCATTCTTTCTGAAAAACAATTACTAGGTTTTGAAGTTCATCGTGCATTTACTCAACTGTCTCTTCACATTAACGTAAGTGGGAAAAAGAAAAAAAGAGTCAGCAGGGAAGGGACATCAAAAGATCTTAGAGCACATGAAGGCTTTATTTTAAAGTAATATAATTACAGATGAGCATAATGTTTTACAATAAATTTAAATGTAGAGCTACATCCTTACGTGCTAGGAAAATATTGGTTGGTTGTCTCTTGAGCTGAAACTCTGGTACATACAAATGACTTTGCTGAGAGAAGAAAAATAAACAAAAAATGCTCGCTGCAACATCAAAGGAATGGAAATTAAGGCAACAGTGTGAACAAGAGAATCAGGAGTGTGTGTTAAGTATCTATGATCATGAGGCTTATATATGAGAAAGAATCATCACGAAATTACAACAGGAATATTTTGCACACTTCAAATTTCTCTCAGTTCAGTATATTTATTCTCCAAAAGTAAATTTCACCTCATCTGCATCTAGTTTTAAAGGAAAGAAGAAGAAGAAAGGAAAAAAAAAAATCAACACCAAAACCACAACTCTACATTCCCTATTGACAAATCCTCTTACAGTTTGAGTTTATAATCTGGCAAAGTCTTGGCTAATCTTCATTGGTTGTAGCGTTACTGACTCCAATATTGGGAAATTTGCTTTTGTGTTACATCATGTTAGGAGACATCTTAAAGCCCAACATATTTTCTGATAAAATAAAGATTTGTTAGGCACTTCATTTTCCCCCTCACAAGAAACCATAGGCATAAAGCACCTGTTTTGCAAATAATCCTTTTCCTCCATGTAAATGAACATCCTTTCAAAGACTTCCATAGAGAGGATAAATAATTGTTAAGTGAAATGAAAAGGGTCATATGTCAGGACCTCAGTGTACAACCACCCTGTTATCCAGCAACAGTGGTTGGTATTTCTGCAACTTAAATCTAGGAATCTTTCGTCTATGAGGAAGTCATCTATTCAAATACCTGTTTTTATTAGAAACTCTCGACAATGCTCAAATGTTAAGTGATTTGAAAGTTTTCTTAATATCTGAACTGTGATTCTAGCAAAAGCATGGGCAAGCATCTAGAGTTGCAAGAGTATCTGATCTTATCAATTAACCACAGACAGATGCAAACTATTTTTTAGTTCCATGTGAGTAAATTCTGGCCCCTGAAAAAGCAGCATGGTATGTAAATCACTTTCCCTTTTTCACTGAGAACATCTTTCCATTTCTAGTAAGATAAGCCTCTGTAAGTGCCCTGTTTGAGCCAGAACAGAACAAAATCTGTTCAATAATTTTACGTTTAATCTGAGTCTCTTCTAAGTAACTGCACTTCACAAAGTTAACAATGTGTTTTTTCAGACAGCACCTCCTCCTAGAAGTGATAACCCTTAATGTTTATAGTTGCTACCAAGGATTGGTGTGTAGAAAGGCTCTTGCTTATACTTGCTCATATGGAGATCAAGGTCACTGCTAACTTTTGTGTGCCACATCAGGGGTGCAGAAAGTAAAAGGTCTGACCTGTCAGGAGAAGGGGTGACATTAAACTGACCAACAAGACATTCCACTCCACTACATCATATACAGTATAAAGCTGATGGATCAAAAGGATCTCTTCTTCAATGGGTCAAGCTCTCTTCTTCAATGATCAGCACCTGAAGAGGATTTCGTCTACCTGCCTTTGATCCCAATCCATGTGTTCCCTAATCCAGTTCCTGAATTCATCTCCAGAATCTGGTTCCCATTTGCCACTGAGTCCAGTCTGGGTTGACCCCAGTGCCTGCCCACAGCATTAGTGGTGACAGTGAAATCACTGCCATCAAGAAGGCTGGTTTCGATACTTGTTTTGTGTATATTTGTATCTATTTCACACTATTATTATTGATTCATTAAAGTTGTTTTAGTTTTCTTTTCCAATCCATAAGCCTCTCTCCCTTATTCCCTTTCTCTATCCCTCTGGGAAGGGAGAGGGGTTAGTATTAGAGAGCATCTGTCATTTATCTAGTGGCTGGCCCAGCCCTAAGCCTTGACAATCAGCTTTGATTTTTATGACCATCCATTAAATAACTCTTCCTGCACAGGCATTAATCATAAAATTCTGCAACAAAGTGAACATAGAGACTGTTAGCTTACTTCAGCTTTGAAACTGGTAAAATGATAATTTTAGTAAGTTAGGAATCACCACTTATAGCTAGCATTACTGAGGACACCTCTCTAGTCCTACATATGCATAGTTTAGAAATTGGATTAATTTAATGTCATCTAATTGTGCTGCAAAGAGTTTGTCAGTGGAAGGACTAAAGCAACTCACCCCCAGATATCCTGGTATCACTTATACAGTTTTCAAATTCGCTTTGCAAAAGCAATAAAAATTATTATTGATGTGTCTGGAACTATTGTTAGAATAAGTCTCAGGAGTCCAAACTCCATTGAAAAAAAAAAAAACCAAACAACCAAGCTCATGTGAAATGTGCTTCCATTAATATTTGTGTTATTAGTTTATATGGAATGTGCCAGCATATGGCTCTATCCCACAATCAGTCATTCTCCTGTTATGTTTCTGGGTTTGAATGTCAATAATAACAGCAAAAAAAATAAGTAAACGGACAAATTGGCATAGATGTTACTCATGTTAAAGGAAAGCTGGGTAAATAATTTTGTGCTAGCAATATTCTGCATATTGAGAGTTTCAGCTGCTAGTGGCTTTTCTTCTCCACAAACTATCTTTCATTAGAAATCTCTTAGAAAAAGAATATGTTTTCAACACTTGTTTTTCCTTGAATTACTTTTTCTGGTTCTGGTTGAGCTTTTTTCATGGTGCATCTAAACTAACAACTAAAATTATTTAAAAGTCCCAATAAAAATTAATATATTTTCATTAATACTTAGAAATGTTTTCACACATACAAGTATGAATACAAGTAAATCAGCACTAAATATAAATTTTAGCCTATGAAAATTAAGAATGTTCATCTTTCAAATGAAATTTGAGAGAGCTTTATACTGTCCCAGATTAACTAATCGAAACATATATAGTAAGCAAATCAATATTGCATGCACATGAGTTAAGAAATTGTCCCTGTGAAAGATAAAGCACCTGGACTTCAGCACACTCTGAAGAGTGAAGAGGAGACTGTAAGTCTCCTCCATAGCACCCCAGATTCAAGTCAGACAACTCTTGTATTTATTTTATGTTTGATTGTGTTGTTATTTCTCTTTATTTCCCTAGCACAAAAAGCAGAGTATTCATGCTGACTTAATGGATTGAGCTCTATATTATCAAAGCTATTAAAAAGTCAGGCTTGAACAGATACTAAGTATCTTCTTCTGCCAGACCATACTATAGTGCTCTTGCATCAGCTGTGAAACTCTGCAAGAGAAGGACAATGGTATATTACTATTTACTTTTGGTGCCTGGCAAGACATTCCCAATAACATCTGTGATTTCTCAACAATTTACAAGGAGAAAATTATCCAGTTTCATACAGAAAGAACCACCAACCAAAAGACAGTGTGACAGCACTGGGGAAACTGGCACAACACACTCTTTCAGATTACGATGCGTGCTATAGACAAACATGCTGCAATTTTCCCAAACAGCAAAACAAATATCAGGTCACTGTAGTCTGTTTTATCTTTCTAAACCAGTCCTACCCTGGGCAGCATCTCTAGTTTGAGTTAATTGTGAGTGACTTTAGACATCAGGACAACGCTGTTCCACACATCAACAACACTGAGAACTGACAGGTAGACTACAAACAATGACAACCACCTAGCAGCAACTAGGTTAGGTGTTTGGTTGGGTGTTTTTCCAGAGGCCCTCAAGGCATAGAAACTAGTGCACAGACCACGATATGCAGACAGAGTCCATACAGTCAAACTATCCTGGTTTTCAAGCAAGACTCTACCAGAATCCAAAGATGTCACTATGTTGTATTAATAACACTGATAACCAACATTTTTGCCAGTTACAACCTTTAATCATCTGTGTCTCTGTGTTTTGAAGTGATATATTTCAAAAATGTCGAAACTCTCAGTGAAATGTGGTACTAAAATGAATAGTCTGTTTGCTTTCCCTATTGATACACCAGGTTTCAGACTGTCAAAGTGCTTTTAGTTGTAAAAGAAAAAGTACAAAGTTGTTTTGACAACTACAAAAAGATTTATCAGTTACTTACCTGCTGAAGTACCCAGATTCTCAGAGTGAAAATGTGTGTATGGAAGGTTCTTAATACTTGAAGTTGTCAAGTGAATATTAATATATTCACGTTGCAAACAAGATAAACTTTAAAGTATGATATCATACACCACAGTTCTGTGAGCTATGGTGCATTACTTGACAATACTAGATGAATTTTCTGTATCTGCTTTGCTTATAGTTGGAACAGAACTTGAATTTTACTTTTTTTTGTGCTCACAAAACTTTAGCTCATCTATATTGTAAAGTGAGTATATTCTTCTTAAAAACCACTTGTGTGTAATACACCTAATATGTCTAACACAGCGAAATGTATATACACACACACAGAGTAATTCACATTTGTATTTTCTGTCTCTCATGCAAATCACTTCAGCTAACGTTAAACAGAATAAGCACTGCAAAAACAAACTCATGCAAGGATTAGATTTCAATTTCACCCCATGGAATTATCACTACTATTAATATTGTTGTTATTATTACGAAAAAGGGCTGTAGTGCATCTCATTTAAATCCTCTGCAAGCCAGAAGAGAGGAATATTCCCATCTGTTAAACTGAGACAGCAATAAGATATCAACAAAACCCTTTCATGTACAGCTTTCCATTTTCTTAACCCTAAATTAAAGAATATTAGTCAGTTTTATTGTGATATTCCTGAAAAATTCTAAGTGTCTGAAAGCTGTTTTACATTTGCTTTAAGAAATTCCACTCAAAATAGACTTCTACAACAAGTATTCAGCATTCACAGCAAAAATACCAGGGGTACACAGTAATAAACAAATTAAATTTACAGTTCAAACTACACTATAGAATTAATAATCCTACTTTGTGAAAGATGGATTCAGCCTAACAATTAAAAATTCCATCAGCTAAATATTTGTGACTGTATTAGAGTCCACAAGTTACTCTGGATGTAATCATTATAAAACATTTTGTTAAAACTTTTAATATTTAAACATGTTATCTTGATTATTGCACTAAAATATTCATTAATGTCTGATGAGAGTTCCTGAACCACAAGAGTTATCAAGCACTGCTCTATATAAATTCTGTAACATTTCTGATTTTCAAAAGCAGCATCCTTAGAAAACAAACATTTTTAGCCCACATTTTTCTTCCCTTGCTACTAAGAGAATTGAACTTTCCCCATAACAAATTAATAGGACTTTCTATTAATACTTCCTGCATAACACTGTACAGGGAGGACAGATACTAAGGCATGGAAGAACTACCACAGGTTTTGCCCCCTCACTATCCCATGCAAAGCTTCAAAGAAAGTCTGTAATCTAAGAAATTCTGTACTCAAATCAGCTCAACTGGAAGCTCATTTTTCTGTTTTCACCTGGCTTTGTAACTAAAATTGAACTCTTTTCCATTACCCAAAAATAGACATTGTATGTTTCTAGTTTCAGCCTTAAGATAACACAATTAATTCTAGAATCAATTATGTCATCTATAATATAAACACATGCCAAATTATTCTGTCATTTTGTCCAAATTTATTGTATAATGAAACAGAGATTGATATGGATTAATCATGAAGAGACTCCGATGCTCTACAAAGGTTAAATTATCAAATTCCAGAAAACGCACTATTATATAACTTTAAATATCAGCAAAGGTTAAGAATAGTTGTATGTAGATAATAAAGAACAACTTTTCTTAGATGATATCTTGGTGCCCCAAAGAAGTTTCCTGCTCACAGATACAAAAGTTTTATTCAACACTTGCACAAGAACTTTTCTCCTCATCTCAATAGGACAAAAGGCCTGTGCTGTGCATTGCCAGTGAATCCCAGCTATTCTCTCTCACGAAGGCTGAACAATCTAAGAAAACCTCATACACTCAAGTTCTTTCCATTCCCCTGAAAGAATCTAGAAAACAAAGCACAAACCTTGGATTTCTGCTTCTCATAATACACTCCGAGCAAATAAGGCTGATGCAAAACATCTATTTTTCAGATACCATGGAATAGCAATGCTACATCAAGTCAAAACAAATCACAGTTGAGTAATACATAAAGCAAGAAAGCTGACATGACCTTCTTTGGTAGCAGCACACAGTTGCAAGACACTTCTTAAAAACCTCTTTCTTTTTAGGGACCAGTTCTTCCCAACAGTAGAGCATCCCTGTGCGTTTCAGTTCCAAAACTTTTTTACCAAATTGTTCATGAGTCCTGTTTGGAAGTTACAGGGCAAATCTTCTCAACTGGAAGTAGGAAGTAGTTCCAGGTGGAAGCTATGTAACTCTCGGAAGCTTTTGAAACAGAAAAAAAAAATCTTTTAACCTTTTTGAGTGATTTCAGATGTGGCAGAGCTGTGGTCCTTGTTTGCTGCTGAAAAGCAAGGCTTAATGATCCCTTATTTCAGCAACTTGCTTTATCTCAAGACTACAGTATGTACTGAGAAGCAGAAGGCAATTAGCTCAAAGAGACGTCACTTCTCTCTCACATCCAACTCTGCTTTTCTCCTGTACTGTAGAGCAGCTTTTAGAAATGCTGAAACAACAGAAAACTCACATGAAACTCATCCTTGTCCTCTCAAAATAAAAGATGTATGGAAACTCTGCCAAAAGGGCTTATGTTTCACTGCCTTTTCCAACAGACACAATGACATAAAAAACCACTGTCTTGATGGACAGTGTGGTTTGTTATACAGCCATACTCAGTACTATATTCATTCAAAGAGACAGCCTTTCCCCAAAGAATGTAGGCTATCTTGGTTTTGCTTTGGCTCTAGGGTTTCTAGTTTACTATTGATAAAGATGAGGTACTAGGAAGATAAAAGTATGCCTATGATAAACCACCTACATCTGTTAAAAATTCAACAGTTGCCTCAATGCTTCCACTAATCCACAGGTATGCATATGTGTCTCTAGCTGACAACTGTAGGAAGGGCACAGATCAGACTCATCAGGTAATGCTGAAATTGCTTAGCAGACTTCAGTACAATTTACCAAAATCACTAAAAGCACATACACACCACTCCATTCCCCCTCCCAAAAGAAGGTAAATGTCATTACGGTTTTTCCTTGAAATAAAAAACACAGGCAAAGATTTCAGGGGATGAAGGAAGTGTACATCACTGTACCATATAAAGTTAAAGTCACCTGACCACATCAGATCCCTTCAGGACCCAATTCCCTACAATCATATTTAAGTTTGCTACATGTGGCGTAATACCTAGAAGTTTAAGCATTCTACTTTGAGTAGAAGGCAAATATCACTCCTGTTTTTTTACAGAGGAAATTTTGTGTTGCTGGAGTAGTGCCATGACTTCATTATGGCCTTCTAAGAGGTCATTTGCAGAGAGAGGAATAAAATCTAAACCCAAACAGTGCATTATACCATCTCTCAGTATTCATGCTGCCACTAGCTTTCATTCGCCTACTCTCACTCAAGCGTTAAGTCTTGCAGAAGAAGCAATTCTGCAAAAGCATCCAGTCAGTTGGTTTTGCTTCTACCACAAGGAAATGAGAAGGCTTTATTTCTTACAGCATTGTTCCTAAGTGAACACTGGTTCAAACAAAAATGTTAAATGAGAGCTCTTCCAAATTCAACTTCCTTGCCTAAGACCCAATGTACTGTAAGAGCAACACTGTCAGGAGAGAAAATATACAAAATCAATTACTTTTCCATATTGACAATGCAAATGACATGCATTAGAGAAGAAAATAGAACAAATATATATCATTTTTATGTAAGTATTTTTAAGGCACAAAATTCTTTCCTGTTCAAAATGCTTTATAATCATTTTCACACAAAACATGAAGGTCAATGTAAAGACAGGAAGGATAATTTTCTTCAAGAATAATTTTTGTTCCAGACAATAATAACTTAAATTACTAACATAATTTCTGGAACTTAATTAGAAAGAACCTAATCTAAGAGTTTAACAGAGGGGGTATTATGAGAAATTCAATCACAAAAAAGTGAGTGTTTTGGGGTAGAAAAATAAGCAACTAATTTTTAACATACAAATAGATGGCCAAACTCAAGAAGCACAATGAAAAGCAGGGCAGAAGTAAGGTTTATAACCGAGAGGTGGCTCAAGCCACCTTGGCAAACTCCCAGTTCTAAAATAAAATAGTAATGATGGTGTGCACCAGGTAGAAACAAGCAGTGCAGATGGGCAAAAACTTAAGTGAAAAATAGGATTAGGCAAAAAAGACAAAGAAACAGTAACATCATGTGAAGAGTTGCTTCAAAGTATTATCAAGACTGACTGTATCTATATAAGCAAATAGTGAGGTCCAAATGGAGCAGATATCCAGACTAAAACACCTGGTGCCAAGGACCCAATGTCCAGCATTTTGGAAGACTGGTTTGACACCACCTGTTTCAACAGACTGAATGCTCAGCAGCACAGTAGCACAGTTAAAGCATGTCAGATGCACCTCTGAAGAACATCTTCCAATTCAAGTTCTTTAGAAAAGAACTCAGATTCTGCAGAACAAAAATAACAGAAGTGGAAGAGCAGAAGAGATGCTCAAAAGCACAAGTCTTATCCACACTAAAATGGCAATGCTTACACATCCTAAAAGTCAGAGAGACCAAAACCAGTATTGTCCCTCTGGACTAGACAAGACTAAGAGCCTTAATCAAGGGTTTGGCAATGGAAGCAAAGGATAAATAACACGGTTTGTTGAGAGAGAAGCAAAATTGTGAATGCTGAAAGGAAGATTTTAAGGCTATTTCTCTGCATAACCTGTTTCAAAAAAGATGGTTTAGCTAATAGTTTAATACATAAAGCCATTCAGGAAGTAATATGATGGTAAAACAACCATCATCCAGCTAAGTACAAGTTTGGCAATTAATGCCTGTTTTCTATGTAACAAAGAAATTTGTAAATTGGTATATTTTTGTTTAAAAAAAAGGGCATTTTAGTCACTGATTTGCATGTTCTGGATGGAATGATGAAGTTCAGTATGATATAATCTATACACAACAACTTTCATTAAGCTACCAGTTAGCTGTTTCTTAAGCCGTACCCGACACACATTCAATCTATGAGACAACAAGGAAAATTAAAAGCTGTGTGGAACCCAACATTTATTTATTTCTTCTTTTCGCTAATAGTGAAAACCAAGGACTGGTGGGATTTCACTCAAAACAAACTGTTAAGAGAAAGGCCTAGACTTAATAAAGAGGATTATTGTCCTTGCTGATTTTTGCTTAAATGATTCTATCTGGCAAATCAGTGTTCACAAGCCTACGACTATACAAACTAGCACTTATGACAGAAAACTAGGAAGCTAGGGCAGCAATGGAAATATGGCAAGATTAGTGAACAGATTGTGTTCCTGAGGACTGTCACAAGGAATTGGTAACATGATTATTGGATCCCATGCAAGACCAAGACCAAGCTGAATCCAGTAAAATATCTAGCAAAATGGCTAAGCAAGCATTTTACAGGCCCCATTCAGTGCTGATAGGGCTGTAGCCTGTCATATAAAATCTAAACTCTTCTCTATCTTCTATTCATTGGTGTGTCCTGAGCAGCTGGAATTTGACAGTGATGACAGTGCTTTCTCTTAGCCAACTTTTGCAAAATCACTTCCCCTGCCCTAGCGAAGAATATGGTAATTTGCTCACCTTTTATGGAGGAAAGGTAATATTTAAATGCAAGCCGGTATAAACAAGCAAGTAGAAGTGAAACAGCACTGACGATTCACCTCTGTGCCTGTCTAAATGTATCCCCACAATTCTCTGCATTAGAACAGAGACTGAAGTGGTCCACATTGTTCTACCTAGCATTCTTATTAGTACCAGCCTTCATAAGCAGTTGGAGTATCACTGTCCACACTAAATTTTTCTGATGCCTATTTTACTTTTTTTTTCCATAATGGCCTACTTAATTTCTGTCTTCTTATTACAATAATATTCTGCATTTATCCTCTTTCACTGAGTCAACTACACAGGCAATCAGGCAGCTAAATTATGTACAGCACTAGTGTCAGCCTCAGAGATACAGCTGGCTGTCTTCTACAACCAACAACTTCAAGCCATTTAACACGAAACTTACCCACCTATAAGCAGAAGTAGTGCCATACCTTTATCTCCCAAACACCCCTACTAGCAATGACTATCTTCCTTTTTCTTCTTGCAAGGTGTCTCTTTAGATTTTACTTCAAAAAAGGGAGGTCAAACTAAAAATTAGCACACTTGCATCCTCCATCTTGCTTTCGACAACACTTTGCATAAGGCTGGCAGCTTCTTATAATTAACCTTCATAATAAGACAAACTCGTTGTAATACAAAGTATCTGATTTTAAAATGCAATAAATATTTCCAGGAAAGTTACATTTATGTGAACATTGCCACTCTAGGCTGTTCAGGCATAGGTGAATTGAAAAGAATGGGCAGGGAATGGGTCAGGTGCAGAGGAAGAGCTGGTCACTTCATTTATTTACCTAATCTGCTTGGCTATTGCTGGCCAAGTTTGCTCTTGGAACAATGAGAAAGGCCAATTAATTTATCAATCTGTACTCCTCTCTGCCATAGCATATTTTCCCCTTGCCAACAAAAAACGTGTCCATTATCAGCCTGGTCCCTGTCCTCCCAGGCAGCTTGTGCAGCTGTATAATTACACTTCTTCCCTTGACAACTTGCATGATTGTTTTCCTAACAGTATATTACTTCGTTAGTACTTTCCAATATACGTTATTTTTAAACTGTCACTTTTGCCCAACTCATCCCAATTCGCATTCGTCTGTTTATCATAACAATCATTAATAACTGTCACTCTACGCCATCAATTTAACGAACTCACTCCCTCATTAGCATGTTCTAGCATTTGTTCCATAGAAAGGCTGATTATTTTCTACAACAGGCCAAGCCAATTACTTTAGTGAAATGGAATCACATTAATCAAAACTTAACAAGGTGGCAAATTTAAAGATATCAGATTGCAAAAGACAGCATAACTAATATGTCAATGTCAAAGGTACTACGTAGGTATGCAGCAGCTGTACTAAATATATCTCTTCACGACGGCCACATGAATTTTGACATTTCATATGATCTGACAACTACCAAAGTGATATTAGAAGGCTGGAGGCTGGGCTGAGCTGCTCCTGATGACTTCTGTAGATTCTGGCAAGGGCAGCAAAGAAAGGCAAAGAGTGAGGAGGAAAAGGAAATGGTGACCACATCTGTCCACTACGCCTGGTAGATGGCACTTTATCATGTTCCTCTATGCCAAGACATTTTCTTTTACACTTTAAATGATAATGCTCATCAATTATACCCTGACAGCTGCATCAGAACCAGCTGTAAACATGCAACATCCAGTACTGTGAAAAAAACCTGACATACTAATACATGTTAGTTTTCACCTTTTGGTCTATATTGCAGAGAATGGAACACTCTTTCCTCACCATCTTTTTTCTTGTAAAGACAAAACTCAAATTTTTATTTTTCTATGTTACATCTTAAGAAGCTTTTAAGTCAAAGAGCCTGCATCCCAAATCTTCATACAATCCACCAGTTCAAGCACTTCTAAACATACTGGAGTTTATGCAGCAGCCAAAGGTAAAGACTCACCACTAGTCCTTACCAGTTTGGACAGGAAACTACAGCTTTATTAAACACATATGAATGCTCTTTGGTTTTCCATACAGAGAGTAGCAAGTGCTTATGGCTCATTTTAAAATAATATATTTAAAGTAAGGAAAAATATCCCAAGGCTTACAACTTCTGTTTTATAAGATTGGCTTGGTTATATCAAACAGTTCAAGAAATTGCAGAGTGATTCATTTTTTGCAACTTAAACAGCTATTTGCTTCAGTTGCCAAGTTGAACATGATAAATGTATATGATAAAAAAGAACAAAGAGAAGGGCCAGTTCTTATAAACCTACAACATTAGTCAATGTATTAACCCATTCCTTTCGAACTGTTGGCCTCAGCATTCATCATGAACAAATTTGCTCACTTCAACCTGTGTTCTATTAAACATTTGGATTTGGACAAATATATGAGCATAGAAAGATTTGTTCATTTTCATTCACCTCTGTACTGCCAGAGCTTTTAAAAGGCAATGTAAAGCCATCACCAAATCTACAACTAAAGGACTTCACGAGATCAAAGGTCACCTCATCCATTCCATGTTTGTAGATACAATCAAGTTTATGCAGTTTGCAGTCAAAATTAAAAAAAAAAAAAAGAAAAAAGACAATAACCCTCCTGAGAAGCTGTACTTGTTTCTCTATTTTCAAGTGTATTTATTGTGAGAAAACTTCTCCTTATAGCTAATTTCTCCTTCTACAATGTGAGCATTATTTCTTATTCTTCCTCTAGCGAATCTGCAGAGCAGTTAAGAAAAGCCAGTGGTCATTTTTCACATATTTACAGGCTTATATACTTCTTCCTCCCAATATGTAAACCTATCGAAACTAATTTTTTCCATTTCACTTATAAAAGTCAAAAATGCCATTTTGATTTCTATGATAATACTGTAACGCAGATATTAAAGTAATTAGGATTTTTGCCACAATGTTAAATTAACTCACTACCACACTTAGCCTGCTTAGAAATACTTGTCCCATATAACATCAGCTGGTATTTATTGGTTCATTATTTCTAATTAAATTCAAATGACACAGGAATATATATTACACCTTACCTGAGAGGTGTCATAATCTAAGATTTAAAGAGCAGGGTGAATTCATCAAGAAACACAAACTATTAAGATTAATACAAGTATTTCTAAAAAAAAATAAAACCAAAAAGACCCCACACAACCCACAACACAAAACAGAAAGCCAGGAACAAGATTTATTACACTTGAAAGCACAAGTGTGAGAGACAGAAAGTGCAGATGGCTTCAAAGGGCACTTTGCTGATACAACCAAAACTCTTTCACAGCAAATGATGAAATGTCCTTCTCATTTGGTATTTTTATGATTATAGGAAAGTGAATAAGCTCAATAAAAACCAGAGCCCAAACTCCTACCTCATTACACCCTTGAGAAGGTATTTACAGACTTACTACAGCTCTCATTCTGGATTTTCTTAATCCAAGAACAACCTGTACCTATACCATTATTCATCTCAAAGGATTTCAGCAGGTCCTGACCAAATACTTCATCCACCACCAAAGTGCAACTAAACAACACACTAAACACTAAGATACCAATACCTAATTGCATAAGAAAGAAAGAGTTATATTTTATGGCTAGCCAAATGCTGAAGAAAAATTGGCTTTGATAAAATGCATTTACTCTTTCTGAAGCATCCATGACTCTCTAACAAAAAGGCCTGACATGCTGAGTAGGTGGAGGATTTTCAAAAGCCCATTTAAAAACATGTTCTTATCAGTACTTTAACAGTGCCAACAATTACCAGCCTCTGAACAGAGTGTGGTGCAGCAGTAACTACAACATATGAAATACCAACCTGCAAGAACATTGAACTCTGAGCCAGAGTTTTCAAGCATTCAGGTGCCTAATTCCCATGAATGTTGACTGAGAATCCATTTCATTATGAATTAGGGCACATAATCTGCCTCAAGGATTAAGTATTTAGGCATCAGGACTATAAGGCTTTCCTGCAGCTTCATTGTGCCCAGTATTACTGGAACAGTACGTCTAAGGGCCTGTATTTTTGTGAGGAGATTTAAAGGACCTTATTAATATGAACTAAGCCTTTCACCACCCAAATAACTAGCTTCCATTTCAGTTGGTTCTGTAGACAACCTATATAATGCAGACATTAAATAGACATCATGAGGTTCACCAAACGACTCATTGCAAAACACCATCTGAAGTAGAAGCAGGCAGGCCCCAAGGACAGGCTCAGCAAGCGCTGCTCCTGCCCACTGCTGATGTTCCACTCCTGTGTGCCAAGGCTGTAACAGGGTGATTTTCTATTTCCACCCTCACACAACCACCAGTCTGCCTAAATAATCCATTTTCCTCACAGCAATAACTACTACCATAATAGTAACAAAAAGTGCATTGCCCCCTTTTCTCCATCATTCAATACAGAACTTTTTTAAAATATTACTTTAAGGCTTGAATACATGTTAAAATGACAGCCTACATTAAAATAATGGACCAATGTCTTAAATTATTATTATCACTAAGGACTGCCATTGAACTGTATTTTATTAATTTGGTTATAGCTTAGAAGACACTCTCCAAAGCAACACATTTGTATATTTTTTCCTCTTGGCTATCTTATTCTTTCATATCAATTAATTTCCAAAGATGACAACCAGAGCTAGTCTTTGTAATGGTTTTCACTTTACATGAATAAATTATGCATAACAATATAGCTGCCTCTGTTCACAAACATTCAAAACAAAATACATTCTTGTCTGATCTATAATAACTTGGAATTGACCTGCTAAGTATAAAAGTAAATAAAAAAGTTCTCTATCACAGATTACTCTAAAAGCTCCATTGTCATCCATTCCTGTGTGTCAGATGGAAGTGCAGCACTAACAGACACTTGTCTTTTTTAAACCTTACACTAAGAACATTGGCATCTTTGAACCACTTCCAGGAAATATATGGTGTACATACTAAATGAGCATTGTGAGTATGAACATTATAGGAATTGTAAGAAAAAAATAAATTTCCGGATTCTTCCTTTAAGACCTATGTAAAAATTTAGCTTCTGCCTTTTCACTGTGTGCTGCATACTGTGTCTAAGATTAATCCCACAGGAGTTTTTTTATTTCCTATTCTGCCTATCTTTCATCTTCACCCCAGACTAAGCAGATGGATGTGAATTCAAAGTTTTCTGATCTTTAGCACAAGTTATGGAGGGTTATCTTTGGCTGTATATCTTTCTGCTGGCAGCACTCCCTTGGTGATGAAGGATTAACCACCACAGCTGTCTCTTCCCAGAATGATTCAGTGCAGTGCTCCTCAACACGACAGCATCACTTAATCTTAATGTCCGCTCTTCCAGCGCAGCCGCGCAGGACAAAGCCAATCAACATCAGATGCCACCAAGATGGACCTACTGCTTGGCCCTGGAGTCTTTCACCCTCGCACACCTATTAATCAACATCACCCAGCCCAGTCCCAGCATTCACTTCTTTCAAACCACAGTTAAACTGAGCCAGGTTTTATATTAACAGACTGAGACATATAGAAATCTAGCCAGAAATAAAGAACGCATATGCAGAACCATAGAGCAAATTCCAATCAAGTTTTAAACCCCCTTACTTATAAAACAGATGCATGTTTTAAAGCAGAACTACCCAAATTTCTGGATTTTACATATCAAAACTCATCCACAGTAAAAGCTGTCTCTTATCTTTCATGCCTCCAAACTCTTAACGGCATAATTATAACATCTTGAGCTTGATGTTTTTACTAGGAATCATGCTATCCCACAAATACAGAACACACATAACCAAAAGTTGCTTAGTCCCAAACAAACACTTCTGCAGAAGTGTATTATCTTGCCAAGATTTATTCTACTTTAACCTACTGTATGCAGACTGTTTAGAATTTTCACTATCTACTCCCCCCAGCTCCAGAGTAATTACAACATAGCTGCTTCCTTTTCTTCTCCCTCCCCTTTAAAGCTAGCAAGTTCTCAACAGCAAATGCAATAAAACAGTAAATTATAGCTAGAGTTTACTAAACAAATGCAACCTAGTTAAATTTAGAAAAATCTTCACTTTTGCTTACATTTGCAATTTTACTGCTGAACTACTGGTATTTCTTACTTATGCAACATTAAAATGTATAAGAAATCCTCTTGTGTGCTATATACAGCAACTACTCTTGATTTATAATACCCAATTTAGAAAAAAAACCCACAACTAAACCTGATTTAAATCACAGATTACTCTGTAAAACACAAGTAAGGAACTATTCCAACTCCTAAATGTAATTTAAACATATTTATATTTTACAGTGATATATTTCCCCCCATTCCTTGTCTTACTACTGTAAACTTTCTGTAATTATATAAGCAATTTCCCTGAGGTCACAACATTGATCACAGTTATATATTGCTCAAGTATTACAAAACATAACTTGCAATAAAATATTGCTGGACATCACTACATAATTTCACACAAAGAAATGCAAAGCTCAAGTTCAAGAGTGCTGAATTTAGCAATGGGGTGTATTCAATAGATTATTCATTTCCTCCTTGCTTTACCATTAACTGACTAGTTTGCTGAAATATCACCAAAAACATTAAGTTCCCATGTATAAGAGGACAGCATAAGGGATGAGAGCATGTGAAACAGTATAAACGGAAAGCCAAAGCGTGTCATCCCTTTAGATTATTCTTTTCATTCACTGCAGTGTTATTATATCAGTCAGCTCAGAAAGTGTCACAGTGGCGTAATACACTGGAAGAGCTCGCAGTAGAAAACCCCCACAGGACTGCAGCTCAGGTTTTGGTGTTTCTGGTTGAGCAAGAGTTCTCTCACACTTAATGAGAGGAGAGTTCACAGCTCTCAATGCACTATGCAAATAGATGTTATTTAGGAGCGGTTAGTGTTGGCATGTTGCACAGCTGAGCTGACACTCCAGTCACTGAACACTGGTTAACAAATGCAAGGCTCCCCTTCAGGAAGTTTCTTGTGAGAAAAGGGAAACGAAGAGCTGAAGACAAAGAATATTTTAGTTCACTGTGCAAAAGTGGTGGTAATAATAGGCTGAAGAGCAGCCACTCACTATATATATTACACAAACACAGCGAATTGCAACTGTGAACATTTGCTTTGACACTGATCTCAAGTGGGTTTTGAGCCGCTTTGGTTCATTACCTATACAGGGACTTCTCAGAGAATATTCAAAGCCATCCAAAGGGATTAGCAACACACAATTTCTCAACCAACTTTGCAATTTCAACATTGTAAAACATGATCACTTCACACACCTGCCAAAAGTAACTGTCACCTTGCTGCAGCCAAAGTAACCTAACTTGAACATAGATGCAAAAAATTAAGGCTCAGTCCATGGAACAACCCACCACAGAAACTGACTGACTTTCCCATGGGCAGTGTGGTTGCGCAGGCCCTGATAAAGGTCAGTATGAGTTTTTATCATTTCCTGGAGGTCATGGCACTCAACTGAAAAAAAAAGACAAAAGTGTCTCTTTTCCAATACAGTCTTGTGCAATGTTGCATCTAGCAGTTCTGGGAAGCAAATTAGTTAAGCAGATCCTTCTTCCCCAAAAGGATCACAGAAAACTGTACTCCAAAAAAGGAACAAAGATGATAAACACACACAAGTTTCAAGCTCAGCAGCTTGGAACTCCCTTCCTTTAGCTAACACGAATGATTAGGGGAGTGGAGCACATGCCTTACGAGGAGAGGCTGAGGGACTTGGGGCTTTTTAGTCTGGAAAAGAGAAGACTTAGAGGAGATTTAATAAATGTTTATAAATATCTGAGAGCTGGAGGTCAGGAGGGAGGGGACAGGCTCTTCTCACTTGCTACCTGTGATAGGACAAGCAGCAATGGATGTAAGCTACAGCACAGGAGGTTCTACCTCAGCACAAGGGGGAACTTATTTACTGTAAGGGTCACAGACCACTGGAACAGGCTCCCCAGAGAGGTTGTGGAGTCTCCTTCTCTGGAGACTTTCAAGGCCCATCTGGATGCGTTCCTCTGTGACCTGAGATAGATTGTATGGTCCTGCTCTGGCAGGGGAGTCGGACTCGATGATCTCTTTGGGTTCCTTACAACCCCTGACATCCTGTGATCCTGTGAATGACAAACTGCAAACACTGCTGGTAGGAAGAAAGTCAAATCTAGCCTTCATATAATGAGAGACACATGCTCACAAATCTCCAGATTACTTAAAAACACTTACTTTTCATAAAAGTTATCTATTCCCAAAAGAGTGGACTGCTAACACAGCATCTTGCAGAACACTAATTGCATGTTACATGAAGATCCAAAAGACTAAGTCAGGATGGGACAGTGCTAGACCTGTGAGCTTCATTAGCTAGCAAGGCTCTCCACGCTTCAGAAGAGTCCTTGCAGGGTGTACCAGCTCATTTCTTCAAGAACTGCAGTCACTGATTGCAAGTACTATGTCGATCTTGTCTGATGTCCTCTAGCACCTAAAAAAGCAGCACACCATCTTTAGAATAAAACAGTAAGGAAACAGGGGAATCTGCCAGTGAAACACTGAAAACCTAATGAGAATTTGAGAAATTTCAACTGTGGCTGTCTTCTGAAGAATTTAAAAATACAAGATTTTCTTCTCCAGACTCTTCCTGAAAGATGCTGTTGACTCAACACAAAGCTACTGCACAGAAAACTGACAGATCTCTGCTACAACCATGTCTCAAAACCAACAGTCCCAACCTAACTTTTGTCAGACTTCAGTTCTCTTTATAAACACACAAGTCCCAGTTCCATAAACCCTCTAAGCTTTTCTTCTTCTCATTCTAAGTCACATCCGCAATATGTTATCTATCTATTAATGCCAGTAAATATGACAGTATAGGAACAGAAGTGACAACACAGTAGCTTTTTTGGACTGTCTCTCAACACAAAAGTGAACATATTTTGAAGGCTGAATAAAAGTGCCTGCAACCATCCAGGTTTGCAGCTCCAGACCTCTTTTTATGTCAGCTACATCATGTTTTTCAAGCCAGCCAACTGCCACAACCATAGTAGAACTTTTTTCAAATATTATTCCATCATAAATTTAATATCTTAATTTCAAGTTCTGAAGTCAAACACTTATTTATACACATATACTACACATCTAAGGACAAAGGTCTTTTGAAAACTAAACAGAACAAAACCAGAAGGGCTTTAGAAAAACAGGGAAGACAAAATCATCATTAATAAAACCCAAATACTAGATATGCCAAAACAATAGAAAGGTTTTATAAAATCATCCAGTGAAAAGAGCACAGGGTATAAAATCATCCAGTAAAAAGAGCACAGGGTTTAGGTTATTTTAAAATAAAAATTTGAAATTATTAAACTTGTACAGTTTTCTTCTGTTAGCCTGATCCACAAACAGCAACTGCTTAGAAGTGCACAGCTAAACCAGGTCCCCAGCTATTGAAAATAATAATTTTCTGAGCATTTTTTGAAGGCCACACCGGAATCAAGATCACACTTTCTGTCATGGTTTTCATGTTTAACAGCCCAAAATTGCCACTTGTGAAACCTTTTGCTTGCCCAGCATAACAGGCTCTTTTGCAGATGTTTGCAAGAGTTCACAGCCTGAAGGACTGAAATTCAGGAAACATCTAAGACAGTTCACAGATGCACTTGAACCCATAATTTGAGGAAGAGCCCATAAAAACTTCTGTTTCAGTAACCACTGAACAATTACTGCACAGAATTTTTGAAACTTCCGAAGTCACTTTGAAACCAGAGCTCAAAATCCTAAATCCCAGATATTCTGGATCTTTTACTGACTATTCTCTTTCTAAGAAGGTTAGATTAAAAAAACAATGATGTTGTTACTATCAAACAGCAAACTTCTCACAATAAAAGCACAGCATCATTCTGTGACAAAAGGGGTTAACTTATCAAATCCCATTAAACTATAATCAAGGGCCTTTGTATTCAGCTTATACCCTTGCTTGCATTTGTCAAGGGATGATAACAGACAGCTTACAAACTCTCTTCTCATTACTAATTCATTTTTTCACACACCTGTTAATTATTAGCAGCACATAATTATTAACAAAAAACATGCATCAAAGAGGTTATTTGGATATATTGTCACCTACATCTGATTTATGCCAGTAGAGAAAACCATAAATATATTGCAAAGTGTGCAGCTGTTTTGTTTTTTTAGAGTGCAAGTTAAAAATCATTTACTAGGCAAAACATTGTCTAGCCATGCTTCTTCACCCAGTCTTGACCAACACTGGGAGAACATGGTTGTAAAAATTTAGTGCAAAAGGGAAAAGAAAAACAAAATAAAACTAACAAACAAACAAAAAACCCCACACAAACCACAACCAAACCAAAAACAACACAAAAATTCAATAAATCAAGATTCTCGATGCTCAGAACTATAAAGTGTCTACTACTGGCACTAAAAAAAAAAAAAAAAAACCAAAACAAAACAGAAGGATTTTTAACTTCAGAGGTCTGGATAAACTCCAACATGGATACTTAAACCTCCTCTATTACCTTTATGAAGTTCCAATTGTTAATAATGTTCTCTGTGTCTCACTATAATTGGCTGCGGCAGTGGTCTCTGCTTAACATTGCCTCAAATAAATATGGCAAAGACAAATTCTGTAAAATCAGTTACAATTTCTATAAAGAGCATATGGAGACCCAGTTATACTGCTTAAGATCACTGTCATTTATAAACACACTACAGAAAAACGAAAAGGCATTTTTAAGTGTAACTGATGACTATTCATCTCAAAACACATCATCTTGTCAGGAACTTAAGAAAATACATAAAAGGGCAACCCACTGACAAAGGAAATATAATACAACATTTTGCCTCTATTCTTAGACTTGCATGCTGTCTTTCTCCCAGCTTCAAAGGCTAACAAACTTTTAAACAAGGCTTTCAGAAAAAGAATTAAATTAAAATTATCAACCCCATGAAAACCAGCTGGCTAAACAATTTAGTGGAAGTAGACCAAATTCTCATTCTTTGGGGAGCAAGAAACTTTAAATCACCAGTGGATCAAGGGTGAGTGAATGACAGAGTTGGACACATGATACTGCCTTCCTGGAGCACCAAAGAGCATATCAGAGCTTCTTAAGAGGGAAAGACAGACATCCAAGCGAGACATACTCACCATCTATCAACACTGACACGGGGATAAATTGGGATTTCCATATTTGAAACAAGGTGTAGGAGACTGGTGAATCTTTTCTAAA
The DNA here is from genome assembly GCF_027791375.1 of Indicator indicator. Classification (NCBI taxonomy): domain Eukaryota; kingdom Metazoa; phylum Chordata; class Aves; order Piciformes; family Indicatoridae; genus Indicator; species Indicator indicator. Next base: position 20,874,281 of record NC_072016.1, on the reverse strand, counting down.
ATCTGCATTTATTAGTAGGTACTTACAGCATTCAACATTCAAATTGCGCTTTCCTGTCCATCTTTTTAAAGAGATACTCAGTATTTTCATTTGAGTCAGTGCTGGTTAAACATCTATTGTGTAAAATCAGATCATCACTTCTGTAAACTTAATTAAATTGGTAAGTAAGAATTTTCAGGAAGCAATGCACTTCCATTAGAGTTCTCCCAGAAACACCAGTAATTTCACTGGTTAGACTAAAAAATTGGAAATAAACTCTCCCCCCCCCCTTTGACAGTTATAAACTGTCACTGCAAGGAAACAAATAAAGCTAGTTTTGTTCTTATAGCTATCATCATAGTTGTGCAAATGAAATGAAGTCTCCAGAAATTTAGTATTACTTGTAACATCCAGGTTTGGTTTTCCTTATAGTGCTTTTAACTTCCTCTCAACAGAACTTTTAAGCTTAAGTTTTGTGCTGTGTAACCCTTTCCATATTGTGTCTCATCACATCAGAGCAAGTTTATCACCGTTCACACAAAATCACGTGAAGATAAGTTAGAGAAGTGTTGTGCTTAGAAAAGTAGAACTATGCCATTATTTTGGCACTCCCTACTTTTCTGACCTTAGGGATACTCATATTAGTCAGCTTTAGCTCTCTAAAAGATCATTAGCCTATGATTTTTCAAAGGCATTATGTGAAATAAAAAAATTCGGATATGTAAGAATTAAATTTTTTTTTACTTAAAATTGTAGTATTAAACTTGGCAGGCAAGTCTTTAACTGGGTATGCTATTTTCAAGTTTTATTGGTAGCTGAATTGCTTCTCATTTTTAGCTCAAATTCTTTCAGATTAGACAGGTACAAACTAATACATATAAAAAAATCAATAGCCAAGGATACAACTGTAGGAAAATTAATCAACATTACTCTTTTAATAAAGTTGATCCCAAGACATACATGAAGGGTCCATGCAAACTAAATCAAACATCTCCAGAGTCAGCTTCCTTAATATTTCCTCATCTAAAAGCTAAGATGCCAAAAGCTGAGCGCTTCATTTCTAGTCACTTGTAATGGAGTTCCATAAGGTAGAGCGGTGCTGAATATCAGGACAGTTAATGTTCCTCGTTGAAAAAGGAACCAAAATCCATCTTATGTAGCATGAAAAAAGGAATCTCTTGTCAGTTTCCAAAAGAAAAAGAGGAAAGGAAGACCCTAAACCATCTGTGATTTGGTGCTATCTTCTGTTTCAGCACTAAACAGTGACAGCAAAAAATGAATAGGAGATAATCTAATTTCAGTCTGAAAGAAGGATTCCAAGTAACATATACCACAACAAAATTAGCAAAATAACAATAAAAAGAAAACCTCTACTGGCAAAGCATCTCTTCCACAAAATACTCCGAGGTATGGTTAGTGGATTTTAAAGACATTTCCATTGAAGTGTGAAGAAAATTTGAAATGTACATATTTCTTCCAGTTACCTCTTTTACATGAAGAAAGTGTATTCCCTCATTAAAATCTAACTTGCAAGGACAAAAAAAGTTTAATAAATTAAAACCTCTTTGTTCAAAAGCCTTGCCAGTTTCTGTTCTTAGTGATTTATTTAAATAAAATGTTAAGTAGTAGGTGTTAATAAAATTACACATGATAAAATGACTATTCTTTAAAAATCTGATCTGTAATAAATTTTATAAATTCTGATTGCTAGTTATTCCAGTCATCAAAGCTTTGCCAACAATAGCCAGCAGAGGTCTATTACTGAAGTAGTATTAATATAGACATCATCACCAATTCAAAGCAGATAATAAAGGACTGACACATTTATTATCATTATTAATTAACAGTTTTCTGAGATGGAATTAAATCAATATGCTGCTCTGATATCATTTTAACTAGTTATGCAAATCAAACATTTAGAGCCCATGAAAGGATATAAATGCCATTCAAAATTCACTTCACACTTATTACTGTAATATCAGAACTTTCAGGCTTTGCTAGTAAAAAAAGGACTTAATGCTCATTTAATTACACTCAGACATAAAGCTTATGGAATGAAAGTTGAAATAGCTGATTAGTTAGGAAGTCACAGTAAGGCTATAACACTAGGGATAGACAATGAGATAATAATGTGAAAATGCAGAGCTTTTGCTCAGAGTTGTTCTGGCAGATCCTATTAAAAAGAACAATGACATGTGTAGGAGAAAATGTTTTAAAATTATGAAGTTGAAGAATCTTTCCTAAAGCTAGGAGGGAAAAAAGAAACCATTAGTTGTCACTTACATAAATAGAAAAAATGCTATGTTAAGTCATGTAACTTTTTTCTAATTATGCAATTACAATATTTAATCTTTTAGATGTGGAATTTTAACTATTTGCCTGCATAAACAACATTAAAGAACCTTCTTTGTCAGAATAAGATTTTAATACACATAACTAGCAACAACTAGCCTGGTGAAGCGATCCTGACTGAAGCCATTGGGGATGACAGCCTGACAGATTAAAGAGCCTACAGTAAAGTCAGTGTTGAGACCAAGCTGGCTAGCAATGGCAAGCCTTGGCTAACCACACTGGTCAAATGAGATCATGCTCTAACCAACTCCTGCAGCACCATGGAAATTAGCATCTCTGAGAAGCACTGATGACATGGAAAAGTGAAGGTAGCTGATAAGGAAAAAGATCCAGGAGTCTTCTGATCTTGTGCACCTCTGATCTTTGGTCTTTTGCATCAAGAACAAGAATATTATATATGGATGTTGTCTCAGCAGTATGAAATAATTTGCCTTCACTTTATCCACAGGAGACTTCAACAGGGTTCCCAGTATTTGAGGATCTCACAAGTTCTATGCAGTCTTTAGTGTAGCAGACACTGAATGCTTGGGGTCTGCCTGTTCACTGTGAATACCCATCAAATCACGACATTCTGCAAAATTATGGGATCTTTACCTAGATTGTTCCCAGAGGTGTTAAGTTTCGCAGCTTTGCTAACTGCACACTTGTCTGACTTTCACAATGCTACATTAACGCTTGAAGCTCAATACGGAACTTAGTAAGACTGTGGAAGAGGAAGGGAAGTGACAGACTGCTCACTGAAAGTAGTGTCTAATTTTATCATGGTCACAAAACAAAAGCTTTCACAACTCAGATTTCTCTGTTCAGTATGCTCCATACTCCAAGGACAATGCTTGGTCTAAATCTTTAAATGAACAGTGACAGAATAGATTTATTTGCTGGAAAGGAGGATCTTTTGCTCACCCTAGGAAGCAGGAGCATGAGGTAACGTTTTTAGGAAGCTAAAAGGCAACACATTATTTCCACAGGGTAAGGTAATAATAATGCATACAAATTTAAAGGTTCAAATTTTATTAAAATGGTAAAAAAGCAACTTGCAAGAATCCTGCTGCTACATTAATTAACTCATTATCTGAGTAGCTGAAAATACTAGGCTTGCTAATTTGTCTGACATCGGTCAATAAAGTGAGGGCAATCATATTCTGTCAGAGTACAAGATTCTTTCCTGACTCATTTTATGATTAGCAAGAAGTCACACTAGTAGCTGGAAGAAAATTTAGACATATGAACCAAAAACAGGTGAGCTAGCACTCTTCACAGAGGAACCCATTCTCGTTGGCATGACACAGAATTCTGTAGTTGGTCAGATTGCTAACTTCCAAATCTGCTTGGAAAAAAGTTGTATGTTTTTGCATTGCCTGTACTACAAGGATACAATATGCCAGCCTGTGATGAATCACTGTCTTGCACGCTGTTCAAAACAAGTACTTCAGGCACTAAATAGTTACCCAAACTGCATGTCCAGAGTACACTCATAAGCCTAAATAAGTGCTCACCAACGTTTTTCACCCTGTTCAACAATACCACAGCAGAAGAAATTTGCCAAACTGTCTGACATCCTGGATAGTTAAAAGATGAAGGGTGCATTACAGACAGGAGGATGAAGAAACAACCTAGCAGTGCTCCATTTAGCATAGAAAGCAGTCTACAAAACAACTATTTTTTGTAGTATGTAATTGGGAGTATTTTACTTACGGATGATCTGGGTTTTCACAGTAATTTGGTTTAGATGAGACCACCTTACCAAGGCATTTCTTAAAGACACTCTTAAGTCTGCTAGATCCCCCAGAAAGACTGGTATAAGCATTTCCTGGTTTGATCTCTCATACGGAATGCGAAAACTTTTTCAAAATCCACACCTTGTCACCTCTTTGAAAGTAAAGCTAGAATTACCTCAACAGTTAAAATTATTGACAGTTCCTCAATTTGGAGGTTGTGAAAGGCGAAAGCTTTGCACTATACAATGAACTGGAAGAGCTGGGAAAAGTCTTAGCTACCTTTAAAAATGCCATCAATCCTATAATAGACAGTCGAATGATAGCACCTTTGTGACAAATACTTTATTTCTATAGCACTTAACTCTCTGGTGCCACATGCAGCTTAAGGGGACAGAACAGAAAGGTCTGTTCTATGCACTATCAGTGCATAGAAAGTGCATGTCACCAGAAAGGTTGATTCTATGCACTACCAGTGTTAGGTTGAGATCTAAGAATCTATTTTTTTTCCCCCTCCAGTAATTGGGGAGGGGGGGGGGGGGGGGAGGAGAAGGGGATGGTACTATACTGAAAAGCTGTGAACTAAAGACCTTCTCTCAAAGTTGAGAAAACCAAAATTTACGAGTATAAACCCACTCATAAGTAAATTTCCAGATTACTCTCACAACTTCTGAAGAAGCACTCATAGAACCATAGTTACAGAGCTTGCAATACCTGTGAAAAAGAGGAAAAGAAAGGCTTTCTGAACTCAGAAATGCTGACATTTGAAAGACTGGCTAGCAATAAGAGTAAAGTTGTGCTGCTCTGGCTTAGTTCCTGAATCTAACATACTATAGCATCCATCAAGATGCAGTGCAACACAAGGAAGGAAAGGGCTTCACAGGAGAACCTACATGAAACTCTGGGTTGGTAGAGGAAAGAAATCTTGTAAATATGGGGAATATACGTATGTGTGTGTGTTCTGTTTCAAAGAAGTGTTTCTTTCAACAGTTAGAAGAATGAAGAAAAACAGCAGGAACAAGTCTTTGCATTGAAGTAGATTGCCAATACCCAATGCAGGAAATCTCACTGCAACTGTTTATATCTCCCACCTTCATGTCATAAAAAAGGAGAATTTTTTTTTGTTTGGGCTTACTTCCCCCCCTTCAAGACAACTTTCTCACTGAAAGCTGGCATAGGAAAAGCTGAAAAGTTATGTTGTTAAAACAAAACCAATAGGTAATCATTTGGTGGGAAAAACAAACCTGAATTTTGCATGGAAAGATGGCAGAGTATACACAGCACAGCAATCATACACAGGAAAAAAACCCTATAGGCTGTTTTTTATTATTATTCATAATGTCTCACTCAGTTCACAATCATATATAATATTAGCTGTATAAATACAAGTCTCAGTGGCACTGAAGAAGAAATAATCTTTCATTAAAAAACAAACAAAAAAAACCAGAGACACCCCCCCCAAAAACCAAAAAACAAACAAAAAAATCCCCACCCCAAAACACAACTCAGAGACAGGACAGGCAAACAAACAAACAAAAAACTCTCAAAGGACTGCAAAACTGTTCCTCTCAGCTCCTAAGAATCCCATTCAACCAGCTATCACTTCCGCACACAAGAGTAGATCCAACACAAGTGAAAGTGTCTTAGTACAAAAGCTTCTCTAACCTAAGAGGTCAAGCTGAAACCCTGCTTAGATCAAAAGGGACAACGAAATGTCAGGTCTCTTCCTATCACTCAGGTTTTATTACAAGACTAGCACTCCTTGAGTAATCATCCAGCTTATCTATTAATTCTTGTCATAAAAAGAATCCAAACTGGAACAAATTGGCATATGCTTTGGACAAAACTAAAGTATCAGCAGAGCTGAATGCCAAATGTAGCATTTACTTCTCTGCATCTCTGTGTCTAGGCTGTTCACAAGCAAATTTTCTTACATGAGCACAGCATTCACTAAGCAGGAGCAAAAAAGAAATCCTCTCCCTCCACATGAAGGCCACACGCCTTCTCCTCCCATTCCTCATTGCAATCCAAAGTCTTCAGGCAGAACTGAAAGGCAGGGAAAAAGACAGATGCACAATGTCAAAAATTCAGCCACTAACCCAAAGTAACCTGGGAATAACATCACAGAAAATATTTTTTTAAATATTTTTCTCTCATACTAATCATAAAACACCAGATACATTTACCCTCTAAGAAAGAAAACACAGAGTTTTCATCCATATTACATCCTCCAATTTAAAACTAGTAATACTTGAAAGCTACTCACTATGCATCTGTATTAGCTAAAACAGATGCCCAAGATGCTGTGATGACCAATCTGTAAAACAGAGAACAAAATTCCTAGAAGAGGAACAGGTCAGAAAGAGAGACTGTCCATCAGACGGTCAATCCATCAAAGAGTTTAAAGCATTACTTCTGAACTCCAAATATTTGTCCAAATAATTTTAAATAAGGATATTCATCAGCATTTTTTAAAACTTCATTAAATATCAGTTGCTTGGTATGCTTGCTAGCCTTGTTAAATGCTCATCACATCCTCTAGAAGAAGCCACAGAAGTCTCACCCATACTGTCCTGAAATCTGAAAAATGTCACAATTAACTTCCCAAACTCAGTCTTGGATAAAAATCTTTGCTCTTCCTGCTCAGACAAAGCAGAGACCTTTCTGGACGTTTGACTAAAGAATCAGTATTTAGGACACAATTGAGTAAAGAAACCCAGAAATCATGAACTTTCAAAGCTAGTTAAGAGAAAGCCAGAAAACAACATCAATTAACCTGACATGGGGGTAGAAACCAGGATGACCTCAGTTAGAACAGAGGAAGTGGGAATGGTGAGGAATAGTTAGATGCAAGATGATAGAAAGGTGAAGTGCAAGGCCAGAAAGAAAAGTTTTCTGCTTCAATGTATCTATTACATTAAACCATTCTATATTCTGACAGATGGGTTCCCAAGTTGATGTCTGCTGTTAACAAATACCTGTGAATTGACTGGTACCATACGGAATCATAGAATTTTCAGCCGGAAAAGACCTTTAAGGTCATCAAAGTCCAACCATTATATAACTCTACTGTGTCTGGTGCTAAACCATGTCCCTTAGCACCATATCTATGCATCTTATAAACAACTTCAGGGATGGGGATACAACCACTTCCCTGGGGAGCCTGTTTCAGTCTTTGAGAACGCTTTCAGTAAAGAAGTTTCTTCTAATATACAATCTAAACATCCTCCAGTATAACTAGAGGCCATTTCCTCTTGTTCTATCACTTGTTACTAGGGAGAAGAGACCAACATCTGCCTTATTAGAACTTCCTTTCAGGTAGTTGTAGAGAGCAATACAGTCTCCGCTCAGCCTCCTTTTCTTCAGACTGAACAATCCCGGTTCTGTCAGTTGCTCCTCATCAGACCTGTTCTCCAAATCCTTCACCAGTTTCGCTGCCCTTCTCTGGACCCACTCCAGCACCCCAACGTCTTTCCTGTAATGAAACTTTCTTGCCAGTGCTGAATACCAGGGCACAATCCCTTCCCTGGTCCTACTTGTCACACTATTGCTGATACAGGTCAAGCTAACTGTTGGCCTTCATGGCCACATGTGCATGTTTCTGGCTCATGTTCAGACATCTGACAATCAAGACCCCCAGGTCTTTCTCTATTGGGCAGCTTTCCAGCCACTCTGCCCCAAGCCTGTAGCACCCGATCCCCTTGTGTAGACCATTGATAAAGATATTAAAGAGAACTGGCCCCACACCTGACCTCTGGGTAACACCACTAGTGACTGGCCACCAACTGGATTTAACTCTATTCATCACCACTCTTTGGGCCCAGACATCCAACCAGTTTTACCCAGCAAAGCATCCATACATCCATCCAAACCATGAGAAGCCAGTTTCTCCAGGAAGATGCTGTGGGAGACAGTGTCAAATGCTCTACTAAATTCCAGACAAATAAGATCCACAGTCTTTCTCTTATCCACCAAGCAGGTCACCTTGTCATAGAAGGAGATCAGGCCAGTCACGCAAGATCTGCCTGTTCATGAAACCCTGCTGATCAGCTGGTAGCTTTGTATGTGTTGTATAATGGCACTGAAGATGATCTGCTTCGTGACCTTCCCTGACACCAAGGTTGGACTGACAGGTCTGTAGTTCCCTGGATCCTACTTCTGGCTCTCCTTGCAAATGGGTACCACAATTGCCAATCTTGAGTCAGCTGGGACCTCATCAGTTAGCCAGGACTGATGGTAAATGATGGAAAGTGGCTTGGTGAGCACTTCCACCAGCTCTCCCAGTACCCTTGGGTGCATGCCATCTGGCCCCACAGACTTGCATACAGCAGGTCAGCTTTTGATCTGTTTCCTACACCTACTCACCATGAATGATGGCAACTAATGTGTGCCAAAGTTCTGGCCAACCTAAGGAGAAGATTTCCAATAAGGTAGAAAACTTGGAAAATAAGTTTGGGGTTTGGGTTTTTTTTAATTACTATAGGCTTCATTTTCATTTATCTTTTCCTTACTTGTAGCTGCTTGGCCTACCAACCTCACAGCTGTCTGCAGTTTCAGAATGGGGATTACATCTAAGCAGTGAAGTCCAAGCTGCTTTCTCAGAGCTACTGCCACATCACTCAATGCTACATATTGCCTACCCACACAGGATACAAATCTGGAAACCACAGTATAGCTGAAAAGCTACCTTAATGATAACAAGGCATCATTAAGTATTGGTCACTCTGCAAAGCAGCGCTGCACTACCTCTCATTCGGAACATCCTTCCTCTAGGCATTAATGCATTTCCCTGTACTTCTTCAAATAAAACACAGCCCTAAACAACGGTATTCTTTATGTTTCACTTTGAGCAACTATTTTGACATGATGATTTAACCTAAAGTAATCCTCTTTATGGTATTGCAATCCAGATAAATAACATTAACAGATGTACCTGGATTCCTGTTCTTTACATTATCAAGCAACTTAAATGTTAATGTAGTAAAGCCTCAAGGTCAATGTTAATGGCAGCACCACCATCTTTGTTTCACAGATAGGGAACTGAAGCACAGACAGGTTAAGTAACATGCCCAAGGTGGTGGTGGGGAAATTAAAAAAAAAAAAAAAAGGAATACACATAGAGACGCAGCATCGGCCTCCCATTTTTTGTGCTGTCATGACAAGGGGGCATTTTTACACAGAAGAATCATTTTTTTTAATGTAATTCTAGGGAGTAGTTAGTCTTCTGATTCCTTACATAAATTTTTATGGTGCAGGCACTTTCTGGAGTCTGTGACTCCAGCTAGATTATTATTAGTCCTGCTTTAGTAAGGAAGCAGCCATATGATTCTTCCCTGACAAGAAATACCAGCATAATTTATTGCATTATTACTCCTCTGAACTGAAAGCAATTAATTACCTCCAGCAGGATGCACAAGTGAAAATTCATCAGAGAAATGTGATGAAAAATGTACCCACTGCTTTAAAATAATAGGCGCTTAATGGTTTTTTGTTTGCTAGCTAATCTAGAGCATCTTATAAACGACTAAGGATTGGTTATCAGTTGAAAAAACAGTTTTTCCCCTCTTATATTATTCTATCATCCATAATCTTGGAGGAGAGGAAGAAAACACTACCACATTCACAACTAAATTTTTTTGCCCCATTATAAAAGTGGTGGTGTTTTTGTTTGTGGCAGATATGATAAAAGACACACAGATTTATGTTGGTAGCACTTCTTTTTGTTATGTATCATCAAACCCATACTAACTCTTTTGCTGGAAAAGTTGGCAAAGTTATTCTACACAGCAGAAAACATTCCTGTGTGTTTTCTAGGAAGGAAATGCAAAGCATGACTGAAAGAAAAGAAAAAAATATAATCTCACAAACACAAATCAGACTGTATTTCAGAAGGTTAGTATACTTCTATACGCTCCATAAATGCACTGCAAACCTTCCTTCAGGTTCAAAGTAACAAGGAAATAACAAACAGAAATGTCTGTTATGTTAATACACTGGGCATTTACATTAGACAGACACAGAGCTAAATTCATTACATTTATTTTAGCTTTCCAGAATTATTCACATCTGTATGATTCAGTAATTGTTTTTACTATAAAGTTATTGGAGTAATTTTGCTCTGTATATTTCCGATCAATTCCTCCTCTCAAGGGCACAGTTGAAAAGTGATATTTGAAAACGGTCCCTGATAGATTGCATGGTTAGTCAGCAGCAGAGACAAACAACCTAATCCAGAGCAAATTAGTTCGGCTGCCAGCAATAGTTTTATACAAAGATGTAAATTATGTTGTCAAAATCGGTCGCTTTCTAGCTTGCTGCTCAGCTAACAAGAAACCACTTTGGCTGATAAAGATGAACACTAAGCTTTTCTCACTTACAAATTTTCAAATCTGCCACTTCAGCATTCTGTTAGCCACAAACAAAACAGGCCTGTATAATTGCCTCCTTTTTTCTGCACTGGTATTTTTCTCAGTTCCATTTCTCTACACACACAGGAAAACACAAATAAAAATCATAAATAGAATTTGAAAAGTGTAATGGTCCTGAAAATTTTCTTTTAAAAATGGCAACCAGGACAGCCACAATCACCTACTTTTAACATTTCCAACAAAACTGTAAGATATGATATTCCAATGCAAGTGTCATCCAATCACATCAATAGTTTAGGAGATTTACTGTATAAATGTGGCATTCACAGAACTTCTGAACAAAGCATAAATGTCTTGATAAGAGGCAAATACACACATCTATTTTAATGTAAGCTACAGTCTTAGGAACTGCTCTGGCTGACAATGGTCCATCTGTATCTATTACTTTGCATGTTGTTGTTAAAAGCAGAAAATATATATGCCATTATTACACCAATCTGCTCACTTAAAATGTAAACTAGATAGATCTAACATTTGTATGAAAATAATAATGTATTATAACTGTAATTATATCCAGTATAAGTCAAATAAATAAATTATAAATTGCAATTACCCTTTAAAGTTGCTAGTCATACTATTTGCTTTAAAATTAATTGCAGGTGCTCTTGAATGTTTTATTACAGCCCCAAAGTTGCATATTTCAAAGAACAGTACAGATGATTCCTGTTTATTTGTTAAATTAAAGCTTTGTTGGTAAAATTACAGCTTAATTAATATTATGGGTACTGTATAACGAAATAGTTTACCTTGTGCATAATTTATTTGCACATGCATATCTCAGTTCAGACTCATTACAGCTCTAAGGCAGCTAAAATAAAATATTCCTCCTTTGCTGGCATTTTTCTAAATAGCAGTTCCCTAAATCAATATTATTCACTTGGTATTTTTAAAAGCAGTGTATCTTAATAATTACACAGCATTAGAGTAGGCAATAATTTCACTTGCTAAGCATATTAAATTTAGCAAACCATCAATCAAATATTTTGTCCTTCTTTAGAAATTGCAGGCAGAGAGTGAGAGTTTGGAACCATGTTACTTTGGTATAAATGTCACATGTAGTTTAAGGCTGTGTATGTGACTCCCTAAGCACGCACAGTGCCATATATCTTTATTAGTTTCATTGGTCAGTGCAGTGACCAGTTGTTTATACTCATTACACAAGACAAGGTGAACCATTTGGCACAGACCACAATCACAGCTAAAAACATATGACTTTGCAGAAAACAAAAATTGTAGGAAAGGCTACACTGTATACACACTACCAGACTAATATTATTTATTTATTTATTTTCATGCTGTTTCAGCTTTTCAGTTTCTCAGATATGTCAAGGCAAGCCTGTTTTGGTTTGATTTTTTTCTTGATTTAATGCAACTTTACTACTGTTTATCACTAGAGATTTGGGTGGGGGGAAGAAAATAAATACATTAGTTACGTCAGTGGAATAATAATTCACAAGCTAGACGAATGTTATTTTTTTTCTAGTACTACATATAAACCACCATCATTGAGGCTTTTTCCTCACAGAACATACTTCCTTAACTCAGTGACTAGAATACACTCAAATGCATTACAGATTCAGCTATTGGCTATTTTTTCTTGCATTATTTTGATTACTGTATCTTCTAACACCATGCATATGCATGTCCTTTATCATACGGATACAAAAAAAAAATTGTTTCTAAAGGGAGAAAAGATTTCTTTTCCCCATGTGCATCTTTACTGCTAACTCAAGAAAATCCCAAATATATTTTAAATTATTCTTCCTGAAGTAAAACATACCTGTGGCCAAGCATTAAGAAGGTGAAGAGCCAAGACCAGAATAAAGAATTAAGAATGTATAAACACAGTTTTCTCTCTGAAAAATCCCTGATAAACCAGCCCTGATACTTAAAAGACTGTATCTTCCATGCCAGCTGACTGATGTTCCCTGATTGTCCCAAGGACAGAAGCAAATCTGGTAATAGCCATGTTTCAGGGATTCTTACTTCCTGATGTTGAAAACAAGAAGATTACCAGTAGGGAAGTCTGAGAGTATAGAGCAGACACTATTTTGTCAAGGGTAATCTACTTATAAGAAGCAAAAGACAAGAGTCTGGGAGAAGACAATAGAAGCAAAAATGAGAGGAAGAAAATCAGACAGGTTTGGAAGGAAAAAGCAACAGAGTAAGATGGAGATGAAGATTTAAAAGTGCATGGGAGGAAAAATGTGCAGTTCAGGGGATACAGCCACTCCAGAGACACTTACAATACAGTCAGCGGATTTACATTCAAGAGATGTGTAAGGAAAGGGTTTCACCAAGAATATTGTAACACACACCATTCCCCAGGACCTACAGAATGGCAATAATTACCTGCAGAAGAACTGAAGCTTCACTTGGCCGTACTATACTAGTTCAGCATCCTACAAAACTCCAGGAAAATCTGAACACATCAAAGTAAAACACTCAGCATGATAAAAAGTTTGCAATAGCTTCCTCATTCTAAGCCACAGTTTTGGGAAGGAAACAGAAAGTGTTAAGTCAAGGGTGCAAATACTGATATACCAGGTCAATTCATTCACCAAACCCTCTTTCATGTACTCATAGATACCTGAAATCAACACCTTAATACTAAGGCCTAAACAGAGTTCCAAATTCTTTTGTCAAAATCCAGTATTGAACCCAACTACAATCTCAATCAAAACATGTTATTTGTTTAATAGACAAACAAAACAAAACAAAACAGAAACTAGAACAGGAACCAGAGAAGCCATCTAACTATGGAGAATATATCTGTATGCCAAATTGCTGGTTCCCATCAAGCCAGACTGCAATCATACCCACAAGTTTAGTAATTTCAGTGGAAACTTCAAATTAGGAAAATTTCCATTAATATCATCAAAGTAAAATAGCTGATCTCCTAATTCCTCTAGAAAAGTAATTAGCAAAAATTTCTTACTAATTCAAGGGCTTGGTAACCACTGGCCCAAACCATTAGTGATAGGACATCTTAAATCATAGTGGAAAAAATGGTTGGTTTGTTTGTTTGTTTTTTCCTGCAGAGTAATTATAATCATCCCATTTCAACATAACTAAGGCAACCACATAAACCAACTTTTTTAATCCAATATTCCTAGAGGCTGTATTCCTAGTGTACAATACTAATAGCTTTAACAAGTCCCAACCTACTCAAAAAACTGAGCAAACTTATTGGGGCTTCACACAGAAATATACTTCCACAGAGATATTAGCAAAATAAGAGGAATTTTTTTAAAAAATAAAACCCATTTCTGTATAGCAGAGGTTTAAATAAGAAGTTGTAGTCCAGTACGCTATGGAGCAGGTCTGTGAGAACCATACTTGCTCTACAAACCTGAGAGTCTTAATAATAACACAATTCTGGAAAACGAAACAAGAAAAAAAGACTTTGCACAAAAGATAGATTATGACAGGAAAAACTGTTTTCCTTCATAGAGCACTACTAGGTTTGCTCTCCTGTAACAGGAGTTTCATGTTGACTTACTGGTTAGTTGCTTGGTTTAAAGTTTCAAACATTGAAGTTCTCTTGAACAGTAACAGAAATGTTTTTTCTTATCTGTTTCCTGAAGCTGTCCCTTAATTCCACAGGCATTGAAGTACTTGGACTTTTATTATCATGAGGATGAACATGCCATTTGATTCAAATACATAGGTACCTACAATGTTGCATATTTTAAGCAATTAATAACCTTCTTCAACAGCCATCACTAACTGTGATATCCTTAACTTTCAAGACATTACTGCACTATTATGTAAAAGAAAATACAAATAAGAAGAACACTTGATTTAGGATTGGTAGCTTTATTTTGTTCCTTCCAGTCTGCAGAAGCATAACTAGAGCACACACCTATGTCCATACTGTAATGTTCTAAAAGACAAAGTTTTATAGTTTCCAAATACACTGGGTTTTTTCTGTAGTAAAATGTAATCAAAATTTGCACCTTTGAAGAGCAAGATTTCCTTTGCTATTACAAGTAACTTCCTTGAGTTTTTAAAGTACAAAACCTTGCTGAACCTGGGCTGCCAAGCAATGAGTGTTTGAGTGCTATCATCAGTAGTGCTGTTTGTATATTTTAAACAGCATATATATTTGTGATGCTTTTTTAGAACAATAAATTGAATTATAATGTTTTAAAAGCAGACTTTTGATAGATACTCTAGCCAGTATGAAAGTCTAGGGTTATTTCCTCCACTTGTTTTCGTTTCGACCTATGTCTACCCAAGAAGCAGTCAAGGACACAGCAGCTGCAGAACCATACCAACTTCAGACAAAAACTGCCTTTTAAACTGGGGGAGAAAGAACACAAAGATTTTTAAACACCTCTTTTAAAATGTGTTGTAGATAGGTCTTCACACCTTGCTGATGCCCCTTGATTATATGGTGTCCAAATCCAGTCATCCACAGCATTATTCAGAAAAATCACCTTAAGAAAGGCAGAGTGCATACCAAAACAGTGCATATGTATTACAATTGTTTAACCTGTGTTTATGTCACCAGATAAGTGCTTACATGCAGGTACAAACAGAGATCTTTTTCCCTTTGAAGAAAAGGAAAAAAAAAAATTCAGGCAGACAAGAGAAAGGAGTGGTATAGAAAGTCCTATCTATACTCCCCCCCACACTCCCCAGTTCTTTTCCTGAACTGTGGTATGAAAAAACAATGGCTTTTCTGAGGCACTGTGCAGACAAGGCAGCTCTGAAAAAAACTAATAGCCATGATTAATGACAATGGGCTAGAGGAGAGTTGGGACACAGCCGCCACATATATCATCCTTTCCCATCAGTCTCTGCTCCTCCCTGCCCCTCTTCCTCCTACAGCAAGGCATTATAAAAATGTCTTATCTGCTTTCCACTTTTTTCTGAAATCACAGTACTGCTGAAAAAAAGAAGGGGGGGAAGAGAAACAGAGAGAGACAAAGAGGCAATAGGGTGAACAAGAAAATGGCATGTAAAATAACTATAAGATATTCCAGGGGAAAATGCACGAGCTGTAATCATTCAAGATTTCAGCAACTTGACTCTTCACATGCTGAAGCCACATTTTCAAGGTCTTATCTGCCATATGGTTCCCTGTTTGGATGATTTATTAGGTGTAGAAAGTACACTGATAAATTTTACTGCATTTCCCTGAATAGGCAACCTATGGTGTCAATAACAAAGCTCAGGCCGCTTTAATGAAAACTGTAAGCACCAAAGGGTAACCATTTATTTATGAGTCACTACAGTATTACTAGGACAAAATTTATCTTCCCTTCTCACGCACTCTGCAGAAACCAAATCTGGTCAAAGAAACAGCGATCACATCCATATGTCAGTGACTTACTAACATGTCTCCTGCACACTCAGGGCTTGTATCCAGAGAAACAGTTTCTCTGTAATGACTATTTTCTCTAATGTAAAAGATGCTCTTAAGTTTTAAGACTTTTTTTAAAAATACATTTGGTGACAACTTGCATATCTACAAATCATTATGCAATGTCAATTTCCTATGTCCAAGAAAAAAATTATTAAGAAAAAGAACAATCATTTTAGTGGTTTAAGCTTTAGCTGTAAAGGAGTGGATCATCAAAACCACTTTGAATAATCTTGGGGGGAAAAAAGAAGCCAAAGAACAAATGACAGTTTATAAATGCAAAAAGCAGTGTTTACCATTCCATCAAAGGTTCCAGAGGATTAATAAACTGACACCTTGGCCTTACCTTAAAAAACATAAATACCGACATTTCTTATGTGCATCTTTTTTCCTTTTTTTTCCCTTTTTTTTAAAGGCTTTAGTTTAAAAGTAATTATTTGTCTTTCTCATGCATTGAGTGTTACTTTTCTCATGCTCACAATCCTAGACGCACTTAAGATACCAGAATGAAGATAAAACGGTGCATAAGATATTTTGATCTTGCTGCTTATAACCATTATTTAAAAGGTCTAACAGAACTTCTTTGTTACTCATCTTTTATGAAAATTATCAACTATTCAGCACTAATCAAGACTGACAGGACTGTTTCTCTGCCTCATACATATAGACCCCGTCTTTCTGCCTTTTAAAAACCAACCACTAAACCAAGCCAGGCATCCCTGTGCATCATTTGGTATGAATATCAAGATTAGCATGAACACAGATGGCGAGATTTTGGCTCCAATCACTGTGTCCTGAATTTTTCTAAAGAGATGCAAAAGTATATAATTAATTTGGATTTCATTACTACATCATCCAAACAACTACTTCAATCTGAACCAAAAAGTGCCACCCTTTCAAAACACCAATGGTTACCACTGCACACCTGAAAAAGCCATTAAGTTCACCTAGATACTTTACTGGTAGCTTCCAGATAGTAAACTACTGAAAACCTTGCCCTCAACATCCACCTTTAACTCAGATGCATAACATGTTATTGGTACACACATGTCCTTTTTACTGTAACTATAAACCTGTAGCATCAATGAATAGTTCTTGGCAGAAGTCCAACAGCAAGCACAAGATTTTAGTCCTTGGGGGCACAGAGCACAATGCATTTAAGGAGCTGGGCAGTTAAAAGTCTGGCTTTCTACATGGGTTTTTAACCTTTGACTAGTGTTGCTCAAACACAGCATTCTGTGTAAGTAAATGAATGTCCATGGTCCCACTGCAGAGGGAAGAGCCACTCCAGCCTGGGTCAGCCTCTTTTTACAAGCCTGACCCTGAAATGACAGCATACAGTGTCATGACCAATGCAAAACACAAAGAGTGACAGATTCTTGAATCAGTAATTAATAAACAACATTTTCTGAATTAACAGGTACCTTCTTTCTTGCTACTGAAAAAATTCCTAGGAAAATAATGCTCAAATTATTAAAAATGCAGGGTTTTTTCTCACTTTAACACCTAAGCAGAAGCCAAAATGTGCATTATGTAATCCTTGATGGAATCTGTGACATACACCTCTCCAGCTGGACATTCTTGTTCCTCCCTCCCTATTCCTTCACAGAAGACTCGTTATGAAAATGAAGTTGTTTTTTAGACTTCATCTTTAAGTAGGGGAAGGGATACAGAAGGAAGAACTTGACATATCTCGGTATTAAAATAATCCATCCTGCACAGACTTGACGTAGGTTCTTCCATCTATATACATTTTTTTAAAGAAAACAATAACAAAAAACAGGTCAGCTCTACTGTCCATCTGATTAATAGAAAACTGTTGGTAAACATGCACCAATGTAAAGTTTTGGAGGCTCAGAGTGAATGTGTCTTTTGTAGTCACCATCTTGCTTTACAGCACATCTCTGAATTCAAGAGCTTTCATAAACGCAATAAACGCATCAGTCACCTTCATTCATGTGCTGCCCATTTGAAAGAGCCTAATTAGAGCCTCCACATGCCTGCCTTCTCATGGTATTTTCCTAAAGCTAACCCTGACCCTTAGTCCACCCAGCACACAGCGCCCACCAGTCACAGACACTGTACCTACAGAGTAGATTTATCTGTGAATTGAAATAACTTTCTGTCATAGCCTTTTTGTAAGTCAGTTTTATTGAGTAAGAAATGGACTCCAACTTTTTTAACCAACAATCATTTTTATTTGTCTGCCCTCTGCCAATATTCTAGATTTTTCCTGAAAGTATCAAGAGGGAAAAAGCATCCCAGACTATTAGATGTAAATTGGTGCCAGAACTGTAACCCACCAGCTGCAATTGTCCATGAATATAAACTACTAGTCTTCTGTTTCTAAAAACATCCCACAATTTGCTCTCTTTACTCTCTCCAAAAATAAACTCTACACTGAGCTGCACAGTAATGTTCTCCAGGACAATGACAGTTTTACAGCTAAGGGTGAAAAATTCTGCAT
This sequence comes from Indicator indicator, assembly GCF_027791375.1. Classification (NCBI taxonomy): domain Eukaryota; kingdom Metazoa; phylum Chordata; class Aves; order Piciformes; family Indicatoridae; genus Indicator; species Indicator indicator. The sequence continues at coordinate 20,855,969 of NC_072016.1, read as the reverse complement.
TTACACGCAACACTCTTTGGGAGCAGGAACTGTATTTTTATTGTGTGTCTATGGACCAGAAAGAGGACTCCAACCCCCGTCAAAAATTCCTCAGTACCACCACATTACAAACAGTACATCTCTATTTCTTCACAGCACCTATAGTCAAGAGCAGAAGGGAGATAGGGCAGTCTCTCTGAAATGGAAGCCGCTCACTTAGATGCCCACACTTCAGTTTTGGATTAAATTTATTTTTCCCTACAATACCTTTCTTGTTTAGAAATATGCTCAGTTTCCATAAACATACCAGAAGCTGAATACTACCTTTACACAGAAACACATGTAGTTTTGAATACTTTCTAATTCTACCAAGAGATATACCAGCATACTTGTTTTCAGAATGACTAAGCTCATTGCAACAACTGTATAACACATCATGTATAATGTAAGTCCTTTGAGCTTATCTATGAGCCTATTCTGTAAAATTGGGTAGAAGATAGCACAATGTCAAGGCTGCAAGTGGCCCCTTCACTCACTGTTAGAGTACAGCTTCCTTCAGTTCCACCTGAAATCATAATTACACTGAAACTGGATTACAGCTTTCTCCCCACACACACATTTATGCTATTCCCCACAGACTCTTTGGGTGCCAAACCTGCATAACCACTGTATGTTATTTTTCAATAACCATAAAGTGGGCAAATCTCCATGCTGCCTGACATCCATTAGCCAGTAAGTGCACAAAGTTCTTCACGTTTTTCATTTAGTGGTTATTTCCCCACAGCTGAACTATAAATACAAAATATACTTTTCCTATCTATTTATAGTTACTTAGAGCATGTAATACTGCCTCCCCTTCATTCTCAACTTCATATAATATACTGGATTATAGATATACCCCAAAATGTTACAGTCACAAAAAGAAGTCTAGACAGTTTGCTTGAATCAAGGCTTATGAGTTTGGCTCTGGTATTTGGGGCAAGTTCAGTGTCCAACACGCACAATCTGCAATGATGATACTTGAGAAGAAACTGCAGGGCAGCATAGAGATGAAGATTTTGAAGAAGACATGGAATGGACAAACTCTTCTATTTCACAGAAGTAACTGGCATCATATTCTATAACCAGTACATGGTATTTATTGTATCATTTGAAATGTGGAAAAGAACAAAATGGGATCAAAGATTGAGAAAAGAAAGTTGAAAGAGACTATCTTCATTTAAAATTTTGAGCTTTTGATAGCTCAAGTATTGTTCTTGTTCACTTAAAGTATTGCTTTTTTTATCACTAGCCATTTCAATGTAATCTCACTCACCTAGGTATTTGGGAGTTGAAATGATCAAATGTAAGTGTAAATGCATTTCTGATACAAACATCTGACCAGAGTTTATTGGATCAAAACAGTTAGTACACTACCATATTTAAACTATCTTTACAATCACATTTAAAATCAACAGCAGCTCACACCAAACACACATTCAGTACTTCTTTAATGGTTCTATGCCTTATCATTAAGAATAGGAAAATAGTCTTTGTTTTTAAAATATCTTTTCAAATAATTCTTAAGAATTCATTTGAAGTTGAGCATGTCAGGAATTGTATAAACTTTGATTACATAAACTTGGTATTAAGCCCTGTGGCATATGGTTCTCTTTTCTACACAGCTAGACTACTATGTAGTTGAAATCTAACTACCTATCATAAACACTTTCAGTATGTTTGAAATAGCCTATTGGACAACATTGTTCACACACTGACATCCTAGGCTGATTTATGAAAGAGCAAAGGCTGCAGTGGGTAAGTAATAAGAGGGACATGTTTTACAGAATGCTTAACTTTACTCATTCTCAGTGTTTCTTATGTTTTTTTACAACCAATTGTCTGGATCTCAAGAACAGTTTCATAAAAAAAGAATGGAAACCACTTCTGCCCCAAGCCTTCTAAAAACTTTTTAAAAAGATTTGGAAGCACTCTTGAAACTATAATTTTAAGCACACAGAGTTTTAAGAGTAGCACTTGTCTGGATTTTTCTCATACATCCATTTATGCTACATAGTCCATGAGAGCACAGAAACAGACAGAAGATAATTATTTAACAGATACCTTTGCCTTTGATTTTGAGCCTTTAGATAAACACTTCATACACTTTCCACATGAAATACAGCTGCTTTTGTCACTATCATTTACCCTCTAAATCTAACAATTTCAATTACAAAAAGAAAAGACAACTAGCTACAACAAAGGGTTTCCATACTTAATCTTAAAAAGTAGTGGCAACTTTCATCACTGTCATCATTTCATCATCACACTGGTCTGCAGACCAGAGAGAGGCCTTCAGAGAGCCTTCTGCTGTTGACCTGAAGCAATATACTTCCCAGGGCAGCTAAAAATCACTGACAAGATTATGTTTAGGGATCGGCAGCATGGGAAAAGGAAGAGGGAAAGGAAAACAATTATTTCTCCTTCCATTCCACAGCCAACTCTGATGCTTACAACAATATTTTTTTTCTATATACAGTACAAATATAGCTTCCCTGGCCCTCCCTGAGACCATCACTGTACCACAGAAAACAGTAAGGAGCCACTGCCAGTTCTGCAGTACTTAGAAAGAGCTCTGTATCTTGAAAAATAGCGTGCAAGGCAGAAAAGCCACAGGTCTGTTCTAAATACACTGCCTTAAACAGGAGCCAGGAAAAATACGGGCAGATAA